>NW_022436972.1:3915484-3976597 GCF_009761245.1 Sapajus apella | reverse complement strand
TATATATATATATATATATATTTTAGGTTCAGAGTCTTGCTCTGTTGCCGAGGCTGGAGTACACTGGTGTGAACACAGCTCACTGCAGCCTCGACCTCCTGGGCTCAAGCAACTCTCCTGCCTCAGCCTCCTAAGTAGCTGGGACCACAGTCGCACGCCACCACATCTGGCTAAGTTTTACTTTTTTGTAAAGACAGGGTCTCACCATGTTTACCAGGCTGTAGTTGAACTCTTGAGCTCGGGTGATCTTCTGGACTCAGCCTCTCAAAGTGCTAGGATCATAGACATGAGCCACTGCACCCAGTTTCAGTAATTTTTAAGCCTCAGTAATTTTTATGAATGAATGTTTTCAATTCTTTTGGATAAAAGGGTCCTGAGATCAGAAAGTTTGAGAACCACTGATCTAGATGGGAAGCAGGCAGCTGATCAGATGAGTATAATACATTATGGTAAGTTCTGGGGTAGAAGTAAAGTCTGGGTGCAGTGGAAACAGTAGGAGAGGTACCACCAAGGATAGGGGAGTCATGGAAAGACATAGACTAGTTGAACTTTGAAGCATTGGTAGGAGTTATCCAGACAGAGAAAAATGGCCCTGGGGAGCCATGGAAGGAAGAGGGTTATGGGCTCAAAGTTGCTATTTAGAGATGAGTTACTCTGGTAGTTAGCTGTGTGGTAGACAAGAGGCCATTTAAGCAAAACATGAGAACCAATAAAATTGTTTAAAAATATCCAGACTGAGGGACTGAGTACAGTGGCTCATGCCTGTAATCCCAGCAGTTTGGGAAGCAAAGGTGGGAGGGTCACTTGAGGCCCGAAGTTCAAAACCAGCAAGACTTTAACATAGCAAAAACTTTGGAAAGTAGCTGGTTGTGGTGGCGCCTGCCTGTAGTCCTGCATACTCAGAAGGCTGAGATGGGAGGAAAGCTTGAGCCCAGGAGTTTGAGGCCACAGTAAGCTGTGACTGTGGCCCTCCAGCCTGGGTGACAGAGCAAGAACCTGTCCCATAACAACAACAAAATGCCAGCAATACCCAAGTTGTATTGTTTAAAAGCAGTCATGGTGATTCATCAACTGTGGATACTTACTGAATACTTATAATGTGGTATGAGACCCTTGCCTCAGTGAGTGTACTGTTTTAACTTTTGCTAAAGTATGAGAGAAGGAATGGAATATGTTTGATTTTTGAGGTGGGGTATAGGAGAAAACATTAGGGGTTTAAAACTGGAAAAGGAAATCAATGAATATTTAGTCAGCTGAATTTAATTGAGGGATACTTGTGACTATTGTCGATTATTAGTTGGACAGCTTGATTCTTTGTCATAATGGTTGAAGTAGGAGTTTAGTAATAAGAAAATATTATAAGTTTCAGTGAGCCAAGATCATGCCAGAGCACTCCAGCCTAAATGACAGAACCAGACGTTGTTAAAAACAAAAATAATAATATTGTAATGAACTAAGTTGCTTTAAATCCACTAGTACTTTATTATGCCAGACTAGAAAGTCTTATCAATAAAGTTTATGGGTTTTTTATATTTTATTTTTCACTAGGTATTTTCTAGAGTTTCTGTTGTGTGACCTGAAATTTTTTATTCTAAAATTTTAATTCTGAAAAGGAGACACTGTGTATATACATGTAGTTGGTTTGGTTATTTTTATCTGTGATTACCAGGGTCATCCTCAAATGTCTTGTTGATTTTTCACAAGTCACTTAAAAGTTTAAAGGACAACATCATTGCAATATAACCTGTCTTTCAGAATTATAATTGCATGCTAGAATATTAAGTAAATGTGAACCCTCTGTTTTTACTTCTTGAGAAAATAGACTAAAAACTAAAATAAAAATTTTAAGGGACTTTATGATTTAAAAGAAATAAGAGGAATAAAACAGAACCTATTCTCCCATGCCTTTTCTTTTCAGAGGAAATATATGTTCATTTTCTTAGAGAAAAATGGATTTTTTAACTGGATTAAAATGCTGCACTAGGTTGCACAACTAAAAAAGAAAAGAAAAAAAATCCTGCACTAGGTTGTATGAATTCTTCTACTTCTTTGTTTTGTAGTTATCTGTTGATGAGTCTGGTTTTGCCATCACACAGAGATCAGACTGCACTGTGTTCATCATTGATTCCGTCACTATGGCTAATGGTTAGAAATGTTAACTGAATGAAAGAATAAAAGGTTGTAAGAAAAACACTGTCTTTTCCTCCCTTACTGTGTATAGGAGTTGGAGGAGCTTTAGAAAATGACGATCCTTCCAAAATGGTTATGGTATTGGCCGCTACTAACTTCCCTTGGGACATTGATGAAGCTTTGCGAAGAAGGTTAGAAAAAAGGATATATATACCTCTCCCAACAGGTATGATGACTTCTTTATTTTTTATTTTTATTTTTTTTTTGAAAGAAAGAAACAGAAGGAGAAAGGGGGAGAGAACAGGAGTCTTGCTCTATTGCCCAGGCTGGAATGCAATCTAAAAATAGGTATTAAAAATCTCTTTATTGCTGATAATTGTGCTTAACAGCGGAGACAGGAAGGAGTAAGGGAAGAAAATAACAGCCAACCAATATTTCATTTAAGTCTGTGAAATGCTGTGCAAATGCTGAAGAGTGATTTACATCCAATTATGTGGTCACTTTCAAAATAGGTGTAATATGATACTGAGAAAAAATGTATGTTCTGTGGACCTGGGGTGAAGAATTCTATAAATATTCACTGCGTTTACTTGTTCCAGGTCTGAGTTCAAATCATAGATGTCCCTGTTAATTTTCTATCTTGTTGATCCGTCGAATATTAACAATGTGGTGTCAAAGTCTCCCACTACTATTGTGTGGGAGTTCAAGTCTCTTTATAAGTCATTAAGAATTTGTCTTATGTATCTGGGTGTTCTTATATTAGGTGCGTATATATTTATGATCATTGACTCCTGTTGTTGCATTGATCCTTTTACTATTATGTAATGTCCTTCTTTGTTTCTTTTAGTCTTTGTTACTATTAAAGTCTATTTTGTCAGAGACAAAAGTTACAACTCCTGTTTTCTTTTTTTTTTTTTTTTCTCTCCATTTGATTGGTAGGTCTTCCACCAGCCCTTTGAGTCTTTGTGTGTCCTTGCTTATGAGATGGATCTAGATACAGCGAACCGATGGGTTTTGACTTTTTCTTCAATTTGCCTGTTTGTGTCTTTGATTGGGGCATTTAATCCATTTAAATTTAGGATTAATATTGATATTTGTGAGTTTAATATTGTCGTTTAATGCTAGCTGGCTATTTTGCCCATTAGTTGATATAGATTCTTCATTATGGAGATACTCTTTACCTTTTGGTAAGTTTTTGGGATGACTGATACTGGTTGTTCCTTTCTGTGTATACAGAAGCTCTTGTAAAGCAGGCCTGGTGGTGATGAAATCTCTGAGTGCTTGCTTGTTCGTGAAAAATTTTATTTTTTCTTCATTTATGAAGCTTAATTTGGCTGGATATGAGATTCTGGGTTGAAAATTCTTTTCTTTGAGGATATTGAATATTGACCCCCACTCTCTTCTAGTTTGTAGGGTTTCAGCTGAGAGATCTACTGTGAGTCTGATAGGCTTCCCTTTATGGGTAACCTGACCTTTCTCTCTTGCTGCCCTTAGAATTTTCTCCTTTATTTCAACCCTGGTGAATCTAACGATTATGTGTCTTGGGGTTGCTCTACTTGAGGAATATCTTTGTGGTGTTCTCTATATTACCTGAAGTTGAGTATTTTCCTGCCTTACTAGGTTAGGAAAGTTTTCCTGAATAATATCCTGAAGAATATTTTCCAACTTGGATTCATTCTCTTCATGACATTCAGGTACACCTATCAAACATAAATTAGGTCTTTCTTGGAGACTTTGCTCATTCCTTTTTACTTTTTCTTCTCTAATCTTGTCTTCTCGTTTTGTTTCATTAAGTTGGTCTTCGACCTCTGATATCCTTTCTTCTGCTTGATCAATTCGACTGTTAAAACCTATGCATACTTCGCGGAGTTCTTGTATTGTATTCTTCAGTTCCATTAATTCACTTATATTCCTCTCTAGATTGTCTACTCTCGTTAGGATTTTGTCAAACCTTTTTTCAAGGTTCTTAGTTTCTTTACATTGAGCTAGAACATGTTCTTTCAACTCACAGAAGTTTCTTATTATCCACCTTCTGAAGCCCAAATCTGTTAATGGAACGCACTCGTTCTCCATCAGGCCTTGTTCCCTTGATGAGGAACTGTGATCCCCTGTAGAGGGAGAGGCATTCTGATTTTGGGTATTCTCAGCCTTTTTACACTGGTTTCTTCCCGTTATTGTAAATTTCTCCACCTGTCATCTTTGTAATTAATTACCAACTTTAAAATTAGGTCTCTGAGTGGACGTCCAACTTGTTGATTCCCAACGTGGAATCTGAGCAACCCACTGTGCTGGCCAAAACAGCCGCGTTAAGATTCGTGGTGTTTTTCTGCCCAGGAATCTCAGGTCTGGCTTCCTTCTTGAGTCCCTTTTTCAATCAGCTGAATAGGCGACTCTGCCTTCCTGGAGCTCCAAACATTGACCAAAAGGGGACCCAGTCCTGTTTACTCTGCAGCAAGAACCGCTGCGCCAGGGCACCAGCAAAACCGCCATGCCGGCCGCAAGAGTCGTGTTGGCGACCCATGGGGCTCCTCCACTGGGAATCGCCTGGTCCGTGAGCAACAAAAATTCATCTGAAAATGTGGCGTCCTCTTCTCTGCGCTTTCACTGGGAGCTACAATCCTGAGCTGCTAGTAATCAGCCATCTTGGGTCTCCTCCCTATTTTGAGCTTTCTGTTATGTTTCCCATGTATCTAAATCTTTATTTCATTGCCATTCTGCTTAAAGAAGTTTATAGCATCACAAAACTAATTTGTAGTAGATATAAACACAGGCCACAGTACTCTACTGAAATTTCTTACATTGCAGAGAAATCCTTGAATTTAGAACAATATTTATGTTAATAAATTTGGTAGCACTTTTAAGTTTTCACTTTTAAACTTGAAGTTTTTTTGGATCTTTTTCAAAATATGCTGTTTTGGAATATGTGTATACATACACATATATACACACATGCACACACACACACATACATAAATGTATATATTCTTTTTTTTTTTTTTTTTTGAGACAGAGTTGCATTCTGTTGCCCAGGCTGAAGTGCAGTAGCGGTATGATCTCAGGTCACTGCAGCCTCCACCTACTAAGTTCAGGTGATTCTTGTTCCTCAGCCTTCTGAACTGGGATTACAGATGTACACCACCACCCCCAGCTATTTTTGTATTTTTTGTAGAGACGGGGTTTTGCCATGTTGTCCAGGCTGGTCTTGAGCTAATAATCTCCGCCTTTAGCAAGTTATAATATTTTGACTCATGTAGGGTCTTGCCTCAATGAATCAGGGTGGTGGCTGCTGAAGGGTGGGGTGGCAGTATCCACTTCTTAAATAAGAAAACACTGAAGTCTGCTGTATCAGTTGTCTCTTCCTTTCATGAAAGAGTTCTCTGTAGCATGCATTGCTGTCTGATAGCATTTTTTTTTACCTATAACAGCACTTCTTTTGAAAGTGGAGTTGATTCTCTTCAAATCTGCTGCTGTCTTATCAACTAAGTTTATAAACTAAGTTTATAGAATATTCTAAATCCTTTGTTGTTATTTCAACAATGTTCACAGCATCTTCACGGGAGATTCTACCTCTAGAAATATTTTCTTTGCTTATCTATAAGAAGCAACTTCTTGTCTGTTCAAGTTTTATCACGAGATTGCAGCAATCCACTTTTGGAGGCCAAGGAGGGCGAATCTCCTTGTTAGCATTTTCTTTTTTAGCAATGAAGTATTTTTACATTAAGATGTCTATTTTTTTTAATGTAATGCTGTGGTACACTTAATAGACTATATTGTAAATACAGCTTTTCTATGCATTGGGAAACCAGGAAATTTGTGTGACTCACGTTATTGTGGTGGTCTGCAGCCAGACCTGCAATATCTTTGTATTTAGGAAGTTCTGGGCTTTTATTTCTTCAAATGAGCTCTCTGTTTCTTTCTCACTCTTATTCCTCTGGAGCTTCCATTTTATGTTTATTGGTCTATTTTACGGTATCAAAGTCCCTTAGACTTTCTTCACATGTTTTCATTCTTTTTCTTTTTTGTTTCTGACGTGATAATTTCAAATGACTTGTCTTGGGGTTCACTAAGTATTCTGCTTGATCAAGACTGCTATTGATCCTTTTTACTGAATCTGTATATTTTAGCTCCAAAATTTTTGTTTGGTTCTTTATATAGCTTCTGTCTGTTAAATTCTTTCTTTGCTTGTGCATCGTTCTCCTGATTACATTTAATTGTTTTTCTGGGTTATCCTGTATATTGCTGAGGTTCTTTAAAGATGGTTATATTGAATTCTTTGTTGGATAATTCTTAGATTTTTTTTTTCATTGATTCCTAGAAATTATTTTTTTCCATTTATTGTCCATGTTTCTCTTTAACATGTGCCTTGTTTTTTCTGTTGTTGTGATTTTTGCATTTAAAAGAACAGCAAGCCCTTTGGATCTTTTATGAACTCACTTTGTGCAGGGGAAGACCTTCGCCAATTATCATGGCTGAATATTCCAAGGATCTCCCAAACCTTTTGTGGGGCTACCGCTTCTCTGGGCTTATGCGTGTAATTTCCCAGTTAGAGAGATTTGCTGATTTCTTTTTCATGAGTTTGTGGTCTCTCATGCTCCTTCTGTTATCTTTATGTGGTATTGTAGGTTCTCTGGCATGCAACAAATTACTTAACTCTCTTTTGTTTTTTGTGGCCTCTGGGCCTCCAAGGTCACCCAGTTCCATCAATCCTTCAAGTCAGGTGAGATAGAAATCAGTCCCTTGGGCAGTCTTCTGAAAAACTGAAACATTAGATACACATTCCACTTCTCTCTTTCCCCCTCAAGTAAGGAGCCACAAGCTGGTTGCTTTCTCCCAATCATATGGACCTGTGTTGGCTTTTGTCTGTTGTTTTGTAAGTTGCTAGTGCTGCAACAAGTTGCTGAGTTCTCTCTTTGTGCCACTCCAAGTGTGGCAAGACAGAAACCAGTCCCTTGGGTAGCCCTGTGAAAAGCTGGAATGCTGGATGTATATTCTGCTTTTCTCTTTCTCCCAAGGGAGAAGTTATGAGGTAGGCATTTCCTCTTGATTACAGGAAGCTCTGCTAGCTTGAGGAAGGAGCTAACTCAATTAACATGAAATGGCTTTTCTTACTCATTTCAGTGCAGTTCTAGGCTTTGAGCTTGCCTGTGGTTCTGTGACTTCCTAACTAGTGTCTGAAGTTGTTATAAAGGCTTTTTGAACTATATTTATTGTTAAGTTGTTTTTTCTGTGGCGGAACTTCTACAGGAAGTCTGAGACATCCTATTCTACTACCTTGCTGATGTCACTTTTGGCCTCCATTATTTTTTTGACACATGGTCAGCTGCCATTCATATCATTGTTCCCTTGTGTGTGATGTGTCTTTCTCTCTCTGGCCACTTTTTTTTTAAATCAACTTTACTGAAGAATAAATTTTATTTATTTAAAATTTGATGAGTTTGGCAGTTATACAGCCTTGAAACCACACCACAGTTAAGATGGAGATCGTGTCTTTTATCCTCAAAAGATTCCTTGTGCACCTTGTAATCCATCCTTCCCTCTTCCCTCTACACCTTCCCCTCAGGAAACCACTGGTCCAATTTTTGTCAGTATAAAGTAGTTTGAAGTTCATATTAATAGAATCATACAGTAGGTATTATTTTGTGACTATCTTCTTTTACTCAGCATGGTGATTTTGAATTTCATCCATGTTTGTTGTTTTTATTGGTGAGTAGTATTTGTTACATTACATGAACATACCACAGATTGTTTATCCATTGTCTTCTTGATAAATTTTTGGATTATTTCTAGTTTGGGGCTATTGTGAATAAAGCTGCTGTGAATAGTCATGTTCAAGTCTATGTAGACATACACTTTTTGTCCTTCTTGGTTAAATACCTATATGTGAAATGACTGGGGCATGTGGTGTGGTATATATCTACTGTAGAAAATAAGTTGGCATATTCTTGAGTGATTGTCTTCTATGGTGTTTTTAAGATACTCTATTTATCTTTGTGTTTCAGCAGGTTGACTGTGATTTGCCTCTGTGGGATTTTCCTTTTGTCTTGCATGTATGTTGGACTTCTTGATATTGTCTCAAAGGACATTAAAACTCTGTTAAATGTTTTTTTCCCAAAATTTTTCTTTATACTTTTAAGGCTGGATAATTTCTAGTCATCTATCTTCATGTTTACTGACACTTTCTTTTGTCATCCCCAATCTGCCTAGTGAATTTTTTATTTTAGATACTGTATTTTCCAAGTCTAGCATTTCCATTTGGTTACTTTTTATAGTTTTCATTACTTGGCTGGGATTCCTCATTTGATTATTTATTATTCTCTCTTTTGAAAAATTTTTTTGACATCCTTCCCTTGAAAAAGTAGAGCTTAATTCCCCTCCATTTGAATGTGGATTAGACTTAGTGATTTTCTTCTAAGGAACAGAATATGGCAGAAGTAATGCTAAATGATTTCTGAGGCTAGATCATGAAAAAGATAGTTTCTGCCTGACTCTCCCTCACTTGGATCACATGGGATAATTTGCTCTTGGGGAAGCCACCTGTCATGCTTGGAAACATGTGGAGAAGCCCAAATGGAAAGGAACTGAAGTTTTCCACCAGCAAGCAGTACCATCATGCCAGCCGTGTGAGTGAGCTACCTTTGGAGACTGTAGTTCTGGTCCATATATTGATTGCAACTTCCTGAGAGACCTTGTATTAGTCAGGGTTCTACAGAGAAACAGAACCAACAAGATGTGTATGTTGAGACAGGTTTATTTTAGGCAGTTGGCTCACACAATTATGGGGGCTGGTAAGTCCAAAATCTGTACCCTGAGCTGGCAGATTAGAGACCCAGGAAGAGCTGATATTGCAGTTCAGGTCCAAAGGCTATCAGGCTGGAAACCCAGGGAGAACCAGTGTTGCAGTTGAAATCTGAAGGCCATTTGCTGAATTTCCTCTTCCTGTGGGGGCGTTCAGTGTTGTGTTTTATTCATACCTTCCATTGATTAGATGAGGCCTACCCACATTAGGAAGGGCAGTCTACTTTACTCAAAGTCCACCAATTTAAATGTTACTTTCATTGAAAAACATGCTCACAGACAGATTCAGAATAATTTTTCATTTTTCTTTTTCTTTTTTTTTTTTTTTTTTGAGACAGAGTTTCACTCTTGTTGCCCTGGCTGGAGTACAGTGGTGCAATCTCAGCTCACTGCAACCTCCACTTCCTGGGTTCAAGCAGTTCTTCTGCCTCAGCCTCCCAAGTAGCTGGGATTACAAGTGTGTGCCACCATGCCTGGCTAATTTTGTATTTGTAGTAGAGATGGGGTTTCACCATGTTGGTCAGACTGGTCTTGAACTGCTGACCTCAAGTGATTCACCCGCCTCCACCTCCCAAAGTGCTGGGATTACAGACCTGAGCCACTGTGCCCAGGCCAGAATAATTTTTCATCCACTCTTTGGGCACCATTGCCCAGCCAAGTTGACATATAAAATTAACCATTATAGACCCCAAGCTAGAACTTTCTGGCTATGCCACTCTTAAACTCTTAACACACAGAAACTCTGAGGATAACAAATAGTTATATTAAGTCTCTAAGTTTTAGTGTAAATTTTTATTCAGAAATAGATAATCTACTTTATAGTTTTTGTCAGCTAATTTTAGCATTTGATTCATTTCTGTTAGCTACTTTTTAATTTTCTTGAGTGTGGACCATATTTTTCTGCTTCTTCACATATCCAGTAATTTCATTGTATGCACTACATTAGTAGGGATTACAGGTTATGTATTTTCCTTTAAATGGTGTTCTGGCAGGCACTCAGATTACTGGCAGAACTAAGAAAAGTCAGTATTCAGTTCTTTACTGCCTTTTGGCTAATACATGAAAATAGTTTTCTTTATATTCTGTCTCATTTTATAGTTGTTTACCATAGGAGGGCAAGTTTGGTAACAGTTATTTCATCATGACTAGAAGTGGAAACTTCACCTGTGAATTTTGAAACTTAATTTTTGTAACATATTCCTTGATCACTTTTTTGACTGGACCCCAAGGGTACATAACATAATTAATTGATAGATTTTTGGCTCACAGATTCTATCTTATATTATCGTTTCTGGCTGTTACTCTGTATTCTATTAATTTAATAATCTCATTTTCTTACAATAGTGCTTATTTGGCTGGGCTAGGTTAAAACTGCAGTAAAACAGTGGAATGCATGAGCCAAGGGCTCTGCACAGTATTTTTGGAATGGAGAGGGAGGAATCATAAATTCTGACTGGCATACTTAGGGAAGATTTCATGAAGGAAGTTGCATTTTAACTGAATTTTCATAGAGAAAAGTAGAATTGAAGTCATCATGGGTGCTTGAAAATGAATAGATAGATAGGTGTTGGGGCTGGAGCCAACTGATAGGATAAAAGGGTCTGGAAGAGATTGAACAATAAAGAAAATTTAAGAAGATGAGAGATCTGAAAAGAATGATTTTGGAAATCCAGAATAAAATTAATGAAAAGAAACATAGAATGTGTTAAAATTTTAAAAATTGGACATTTTATGAACAAAAGCAACTGTGAATTAGAATTTTTATTTGAAAAAGGCAAGGATTACAAGAATCAGGATAGATGAAACCAGAAAGCCATCATCTAATGTGCCTTTTTATGTAATTTCCATAAAGAAATGTGCATATTTCTTTAAGAATTAGAACTTGGTAGCAAGAAAAGCCAATATATCACTTGCTCTTGTGGTTTAACAAATAACTCTAAGATTTAATGGGACAAAGTAATCATATTATTACTCTGACGTCGAATGGGGCACAGTGGGGATGGTTTGTGTCTGTTCCGTGATTCCTTGGGTCATGGCTGGGGGCAGCTGCACAGCTGGGGCCTAGGATCCTCTGGAATGTCTTCATTCACATGTTTGGACCTCTGCTGGGACTGTCTCTCAGGAGCACCTATGTTTTACATGTGGCCATTTAATGTGGCCTTGGGACATTTGCATCTCATAGATGGTAGCTCCGTGCTCCAGATGTGATTGTTCCACTGCATAAGGTGGAAATGGCATCAGCTTTTATGAATTAGCTTTGGAGGTTATATAATGTCCCTTCTGCTCATACTTCTGTCATTCTCAGGCCCACACCAATCAAGGGAAGGGGAATTAGACTGCCTCCGGGTTGGGGACTAGTAGGGTCACATTGTAGAAATGCGTGTGGGTTGGGAGATAACTGCTACTGCCATCTTGGTAAATACAATCTGCTTTAGTCAGTGGCAAAATCATAGGCACAAGTGAATTCTAACATCCTTACCTTAAGGCTTTTCTCCTTTTAAGCATCTATTATGGCAGCAGCTACCTGGTGAGCCCAATATACTCCTTCCTCAACTTCCCTTCATTTAATTCTGTTTTACATTTAGGCTGACCCCCTAAACACCAAGGCATTAGAGTCCTTTTGACTCAGAGTGACTGTGACTTCCTATTACATCAGGGTCAGAGTCCTTTTATTTTTATTTTGTTATTATATTCCTTTTACTGCAAGTTCACACCTTATGTATCCTATCTGTGTCTGTTTGCATCTATCAGTACTTTATTGTATTTTTCTACTTTCTACCCTTTTTTTTCTCATTCTGCTGCACACATGCTTCTTTCTACTTCTGTGTCATTATCTATGGTACTCCCATTTCCCAGGTTCTCTCTTCCCTTCTCTTTAAATTTTACCCTTTTCAAAGCCAGTGTTACAGCATGTGGATGTCGTGCAGTCTTCTCTCCCTGGCCTGTCTTGTGTCCCCAGGTGTTTCATCTGGGTTGCTGCTTTCCCAGATGTCTCTCAGGAAAAGGACACTTCTGTCTCCCCAGAGTCCTCTTTGTTGATTGACTGGTGGTGGGGGCAGTGAACATTTACTGAGTACTTACCATGGGCCAGGCTTTGCATGCATCAACTCACCTAACCCTCATGACAGCCTTATAAGGTAGATTCTCTTCTTATTTCACTTAGGAAACTGATACACCCAGAGGCTAAGTGAGAGCAGGCATATGAGTCCACAGCCCAGATAGGCAGGCCCAGAGCATAGTATTTTTAACTGTACTGGACTGCCTGGTGTATTCAAGAGGAGTTATTTAAGGAGTGTATGATTCTTCTAACAACATTTATTTAAATTTAGAATGTGTATTCACGTTGTGATACAGAATTGACCATTACACTATTATTAACAACGCATTAATCCCTCGTTAAATCTTTTCACAAGCTTATTGAATATCATTAATTAATTTTTATAGAGCTGATAAGTTTTACGACTATTCTGAAAAATTACTGATATAACTAGTATTAAGTTACTTGCCCCCAAAATCATAGTTACTAGGGAAACAGAGGATGCTCCTGGTTAAGCTTCAGTACCACCAAGTCCTCGTTTATGATGAGGTTTATGTTCCCAGGTTCATTTTAAGTTGGCTGTCTGGAACTTCGTTTCGATGGGAGAATATATTATATTAAACTTGGTGTTAGGATCTTAGGCCAGACACAGTGAAACATTTGATTTACACATACAGTGGTATTCTAATATTGGGCCTGTAGGAATGAAAAGGGGTATTTGTTCACTGGCTGTCTCTGGCTCTATGTGGAACATGGTGTAACGATGTTCTTATGTTACGTTAGTTCTTACCTGGACATCAGGCGAACATCAGCCTTCTGTAGCAGTAGGCACAGGAGCTTCCTCCCCTCACCCCTTCCTGTCCCTACCCCTCTTGCCTTCAGCCTTACTGGAGGACTTCTTCGGCTGTAAACCACATATTGAGCAGGTTCCAGTCCTACCCTTTCTGTTTTCTGGTAATCCCAAATCACACCTGCTTGCTGCTTTTGGCACTGCTGTGCTCAGAGTGTGTGTGTGTGTGTGTGTGTGTGTGTGTGTGTGTGTGTGTAATCCCAAATCACACCTGCTTGCTGCTTTTGGCACTGCTATGCTCAGTGTGTGTGTGTGTGTGTGTGTGTGTGTGTGTGTGTGTGTTTTCTCCAGTAGCTGGTAAAGCAGACAGCCCTGTTACCAGCTCGGCTCCAGGAGAAGTGGAGCCTCCTCGCAACTCAGCAGCTCTCAGTGTGCTTCTTCCCAGCATGGCTTCTTCCTGCCCCCTGCTAGGGGTCACCACTTTTCCCTTACGATGATTTCCTCTTATGGAAATATCTTATGGAAATAATGTATTGCTTTTCCATATAATTTTATCATCTAATAATATATCCCCAAACAAAGTTTACCTCCTTTTAAACTTTACATAAATGAAATCACATGGATTGTGTTCATTTGTATCTTCTTTCACTCAGTGTACTTTATTTATTTATTTTTTTTTTTTGAGACGAAGACTTGCCCAGGCTAGAGTTCAGTGGTGAAATCTTGGCTCACTGCAACCTCCGGATCCTGGTTCAAGCGGTTCTTCTGCCTTAGCCTCTTGAGTAGCTGGGATCACAGGCACCTGCCACTGTGCCCAGCTAATTTTTGTATTTTTGGTAGAGATGGGTTTCACCATGTTGGCCAGGCTGGTCTTGAACTCCTGACCTCATGATCTACCCACCTTGGCCTCCCAAAGTGCTGGGATTACAGGCGTGAGCCACCATGCCTGGCCTTTTTGCTCAGTGTATTTTAAGATTCATCCATGTTACCACATAGAGATGCCACCTCAGATTCATTTTTGTTGCTGTGTGGTATTCTATCATATTTGTTTGCTAGGGCTGCCATAACAAATACCAAAGGCTGGGTGGCTTAAACAACAGAATTTAATTTGTTCATAGTACTGGAAGCTAGAAGTACAAGATCAAGGTGTAGGCAGGGTGATTGCATTCTGAGGCCTCTCTTCTTGGCTTGTAGGTGGCCGTCTTGTCCCGGCGCCTTCACGTGGTCTTTCCCTTAGTGGTATTCATGTCCTAATCTCTTCTTCTTACAAAGACACCAGTCATGCTGGATTAGAGTCCATATGGCCTTATTTTGTCTTAATTACCTCTCCTGTCTCCAAATACAGTCACGTTCTTAAGTACTGGGGGTTAGGAGCTGCATAAAAATTTTGAGAGACATGGTTCAACCCATAACATCTATTATGTGATTATATTGAAATGTATCCGTCATGTTATTTAGTGGACATTTTTATTTCTTGTTTTAGGCTGTGATGAACTGTGCTACTGTGAACATTTTCATACATGTGTAATAGTAAGAATGCCAGAATGGAGCATTCCATCCTAGGAGTGAATTGCTAGGTTGTGCTGCAATATTAATAGATGAATTCAGTGTGTTTTCCAAAGTGCTTGTGTTGCAGGATCCTTGGTGGCACCATTGCTGGAGTTTTGCTTGAGCCCAGTGTTCACCCACTTGGCCTGGCAGGCTATGCTCAGCTGGAGCTACTGACCCTGATCCCACACCTGCCAAGGGTGAGCCAGGCACAGAGTGGTGAGGGGTGCATGAGCGAGCGAGCACCGTGGTCTGGCCACTGTGCACAGCCAGGCATGCTGGCTGTTGACTAGTCTTTTTCTTGCTGATTTTTAGGAATTCCTTAAATATTCTTGATATAAGTCTTTGGTTGCTTATATATGTTGCAAATATCTCTCAAACTCAGTAACTTACCTGTTTTCACTATGTTTACAGTATCTTTTAATGAATAGAAGTTTCTTATTTTAATGTGGTCAGTTTAGCCATCTTTTCCTAGTTTAGTTGATTTTTTGAATATATGTCTTGAGAATACTTCCCTGAGGTCATTCAGATATTCTATGTTATCTGATAAAATACTTACAACTTTGCATTTAGGTGTAATATAGCTGGCACTGATTTTCGTGTACAGTATGAGGTAGGACCTGATTTCATTTTTTTCCCTGTGGATAGTCAGCTGTTCTTACATCATTAATTGAAAATCATTCCTTCCCCTCACTGCCTGAACCACCTCTGTCATAAATTCAGTGTCTGTAATGTATGCTTTTGTCTGCTGCTAGGCACCCCGTTCTGTACTATTGATCTATTTGTCTATTTCCACAAGAGTGTCACACTGCTTTGAGTCCTATACCTTTGTAATAAGCCTTGAAATCTGATAGAGCAATTCTTTCCACTTTGCTGATGCTCTTCCAGAGCATCCTGGCTGTTCTTGGTTCTTTCCATTTCCATGAACATTTGGTATCTGCCCATTAATTTCTACAGATAGACTTTTTAGGAGGATCTTTATTGGAATGCTTTGGCTCTGTAAGATCAGTTGGGGCAGGACTGTCAATTAGATGAAGACAAAACAAAATGAACCAAAAAGTAAACACTGGGAAACTGTTTTAGATGAAAGAAGATGAATGAGACATGGTAACTGAATGCAATGTGTTGGTTTGTAAAAGTTACAAAGGCCTGGGACAAATGGGGAAACTTTGCTTTGAATTGTGTATTAGACACTAATGTACCAGTATTAAATCTCCTGATAAGGGTTAGAAATGTTGTGTCTACCTTTTTTCTTAGGCGATACATGCTGAGGAATTTAAGGTGAAGTGTTGTGATGCCTACAGCTGGTGCTCAGTTCAAAAAGTTGGGGGAGGAGAGGAGATGAGGAGGCAGCTAGAGTGATGGCCTAATGTTAGCAATTCACCAAATGTTAGCAATTGGTGAATCTCAGTGAAAGGTAAATGGGTATTCATTGATTTTTCTTTTCCTGTAGATTTAGCATTTTTCAAAGTAAAAGTAGAAGAAAATTAAATTTCATTTTGTATCTGACGAAATAGAGCGCCAGATAAACTAGTAATGCATTATCTTAGTGCGCTGTGCTAAGCAGATTTGCCACTAAAAGCACTAGTGAAATGGCAAACGTGATTGGTTATTTTTAAAATTCTGTAGTATGTTTGAATATACTCAGTTCACATTTAAATCATACTGGAACACCAAATGTCTGTGGGCTTGTGCTCCAAGTAAAAAATACATTAATGAGCTTTTTGTGCCAATTACTGATTTTCAGGAAATGTTCTTTAAACTACTAATAAGAGTTCTGGAGATCCATGTCATACTAACAGGTGAGCAGAGTAATTCATAGGAGTTACACTTGATATGGTCTAATTTTGTAACACTAGTATTAGTGTTTGCTATTAGTATTTGCCACCAGTATTTTTCATGAGAAGCATTTCTGGTGCTTGAAAACTGATATTTATATTTTTCTTGAAGGATCTCAGATTCTTTGTTCTCATAGTAGGTAACTTCACAGTCTATAAAGAAAACCCAGATAGGTTTTTTTGGTCAATATTTAGTTACCGCAACAGAGGCACATAAGAAGTTAAATGATTCCGTAAGTCATGCAGTGATTGGTAATAATACAAATGGACACACAGTTATTGCTTCTTCTTTGCATTGGCCTCATTTTTTCCCTCTTTTGTTAATGTCATTTCTTAGCAAAATTATTTGTAAAGTAAAACATCTAACAACACCACCAAAATCTTGTAACAGCAAAAGGAAGAGCCGAGCTTCTGAAGATCAACCTTCGAGAGGTCGAATTAGATCCTGATATTCAACTGGAAGATATAGCCGAGAAGATTGAGGGCTATTCTGGTGCTGACATCACTAATGTTTGCAGGTATTTTTTTAATGATCTGTGATTTTAGACATTAGTTATAAAGTTGGCAGGAGGACGGCTCTTCAAGTCAGTGTAGTTTAGCCCAGTGTAGTTAGACGTGAAAGCAGCTACCCGTAGTTTTGAAATGGTTTTCCATTTGTCCTTTTTTCCCATATAACTTTATTCCTCATTTTTGATCTTTCAATTTTTAAGAAATTGTGTCTAACTTGGTAATAATGACTTTGACAACCTAAGATTACTTTAGCTTTGTGTCAGAGCCTTTCTGCACCAACATAAAGTAATGTTTAGTCTCAGCTGGCATTATTTAAACACATGCAGATGAGCAAAAATGATCAGTGTAAGCTGGAAAAATCTTTCCGTTCAGCAACATCATAATTTTTAGACAGTTCCTGTCACTCTGTGCTTTTTTTGCTTATTTTTCTAACTGTACTTCAATTGACTTTAATAGCCTTTCTTTAAAGCCATAGCATCTGTTTTTCTCACCTTTTCTGCTCGTGTTTTTCCCATGTGCATCTAAGTTTAATGGCATATGATAAGCTCACAATAGTTCCTACTGCTATGATAGTAAAATATTTAAGAACTTGAAATTTTTGTTGGCTTGGCCCTCCTAATAGCTTTTTTGTGATTATGAATTATCCTTTTCTTCCAGCCCTTCATGTTTATTTATAGTTGATCCAAGAGAGCTGCAGATGGGATCGGGAGAAGCCAGAGTTTATGCCTTCAGTTGCCTACAAATACTCCATGTAGAGAATTCCATGTCCACTATATGTGGATATTCATGTTTCAGCGGGAGTGATTCCTGGCTTTATTCCTCTATTTAGGCTGTAGACAAACTGGTCTGTGGTTTGATTATCTTAATATCAGCCATATGTTCACTTCTAAGTGTACAATTCAATATTTCAAAATTCGACTCCAGTTTCCTAAACTTCTTGGCTCACTTTGAGGAGCAAGTGGGGCAAGGAAAATTCAGTACTATTTGAGCTTAACCTAGACATTTAGGGTTCATTAACTATGTACATTTTACATTGTTGGTTATTTGCATCCTGTTTTAACTTCTCCTGAACCCCCAGGATTTTTCTTAAGTGGAAAATTCTAAGCAGCATCATAAAAACTATAAAATAATCTTTTGATTGTTTTTTCATAACTTTGTTACAATTGAAAGTGTTTAAAACATTTGCAGAAATTACTGTTAACTGATTTTGGTATATTTTTAGGGATGCCTCTTTAATGGCAATGAGACGGCGTATCAATGGCTTAAGTCCAGAAGAGATCCGTGCGCTTTCTAAAGAGGAGCTTCAGATGCCTGTTACCAAAGGAGACTTTGAATTGGCCCTTAAGAAAATTGCTAAGTCTGTCTCTGCTGCAGACTTGGAGAAGTATGAAAAATGGATGGTTGAATTTGGATCTGCTTGAATTTCTGTCAGCTCTTTAATTTCTGATATTTTTGTTTATGAAATGTTAAGAAATTCCTGCAATTTTTAAAAAACAGGTTTGGAATTTTTTTGAGTGGAATGGTTTTCACTTAAAGGAAAAAAGTCTAAAACTGTAAAGAATACTAAATGTAGTTGAGAAATAGGAACATTTCATGGCGAGAGTTTGCTAGTCGCCCTCAGCTTTGTGCTGGTATACCACATGTTCCTGCATTAATATTGCACACCCAAACCAATCTATCAGGGAGGCTGAAGAAAGGGAGCAGTGTGCTATTTTAAGAACTTGTTTACAGAAGATTTTAAAAGACCCCTATTTTTCATTTGCATTTGTCATTTTTTTTTCCAATTCTTTGCTCTGTCAACATGAGGGTCATATCTATATATGTTGACTTTAACATCAAAATTGGATTTGTGTCAAATTCATTATTTATTGTTAAGAGAATAAGGGCATATTTTGGCGGAAATAATGAATTTACTAGTTAAACCTTTAGAATTTATTACTTACTGTTAGAGTCTGTCCTGTGGTTAGAATTTTTACGTCCCCTCCCCCTGCCATTTCTTCTATTAGCTGTTTAAGAACGTCTTGAGCTTTATTCAGGAATATTCTCACGCTCTGTGGTATTTGATTCATTTTGCTGGGTTGTTTCTCTGTCTTTAGTATTTTTTGATGGTGCTTCTTAATATTGGAAAGGTGGGAAGAATATTATTGCATTAGATGTAATTCTTCATTCTAGACTTCTCAGTTTATTTTCACTTTTTTTTTTTTTTTTTTTTTTTGAGGCAGAGTCTTGCTCTGTCACCCAGGCTGTAGTGCAGTGGCATGATCTCAGCTCACTGCAACCTCCGCCCCCTAAATTCAAGCAATTCTCCTGCCTCAGCCTCCTGAGTAACTGGGACTATAGGCATACCACCACACCTGGCTATATTTTCACTTTGCTTTCAAAATATTAAAACAGATATATAGCCATTATTTTTCTCAGCTCCAACATTGTTTGCTTTTTGTTGAATTTGATTTTAGTATTTGAGATAAATACTTCGGCATTCTAAACAAGTCCACTCTCTGTGGCTAACACAAAACAAATAAAATCTTTATAGTTTTGCAGACAGCTAGTTTAACAAAACAGTATCATGCATAATGACTGATGTTCATTTGAAAATTTTAAAATTCGTCCTTGTCTAGGTTGAGCACTTTTACTGTAAGATGAGGATAGAAATCTGACGTGGTCACTCAGTTCAGCAGGAATTACACAGTAGAAAGAAGCCAGAAAAAGTAAATGGCACATATCTAATCGCAACTAAATGATCCTGGTGTTAATTTTTATGATTACATGTGTCTTATTAGGCAATTTATTGCTGTAATGGTCAAGCTTTTTAAAATTTATATTTGATAACATCCTGAATTCTCAGTTTTTAGTAGCACTTACTGGTTTAAAACTAAAAATAATACAGCTTTTTGGACACTTAAGCAAGATACTAAGAAAGATTTTTTTTTAAAGAGATTTGATTATTTTTTTTTCCCTGCTAAAAACTGTAAATGCCTTACGTTCTTTTCAGATAACTTAAGCCTGACTGTAAACTCCAGTATTCATCTGAGGCTGTAAATTGCCCTTCTTTCTGAGACACAGATTATAAGATGCCAGATTATAAGGCATAATGATTTTATTGTAATTGAATTCTTCCTAAAAATTGACAGAAGTTTCCTTTTATTCATTAACATTTAAAATAAAGAAATAAGTAGTTCCATTAAGATTATTTTGCAAACTATTGCCATTCAGAAATGTACTTTCTTTTTCCCTGAAGTTTTAGGAGCCATCACCAAAACATTAGTCTTGTGATTGTTAAAACTTGTTTGCATGGGCAGGGTGCGGTGGCTCACCCTTGTAATCCCAGCACTTTGGGAGGCTGAGGCGGGCGGATCTTCCGAAGTCGGGAGATTGAGACCAGCCTGGCCAACATGGCAAAACACCGCCTCTACTAAAAATACAAAAATTAGCCAGGCATGGTGGTGTGTGCCTGTAATCCCAACTGCCAGGGAGGCTGAGGCAGGAAAATTGCTTGAACCCAGGAGGTAGAGGTTGCAGTGAGCTAAGATTATGCCACTGCACTCCAACCTGGGCAACAGAGCAAGATTCCATTTCAAAAAAAAAAAAAAAAAAAAAGCTTGTTTTCATTAGTGCAAAAGTAATTGTGGTTTTTCCATTACTTTCAGTGGCAAAAACTGCAATTAATTTTGCACCAGCCTAACAATATTTTAGTTGATTAGTTAGACCTTTGCTGAGTTTTGTATTAAATATTTTGGTGTGCATTTAATTATTTTTCTGAATTCTTTATATAATGACATAGTAATTGTGATTCTTTTAATGCCAGTTAAGCAGTACTCAAACTTCCTGGAAGCTTAATTTTACTATGTTAAGTGAGTCTGGTGTGCTTTTTATTTACCTTGTTTCTCATTGTGCCCTATCAGTGGATGGTAAATGCTTTATATCTTAAATCCCTTAAAGGATCTTGAAGACATCCCTCAGGTGTTCTAACTTTTATTTTATTTTGTTTTGTTTTATTTTTATTTTTTTGAAATGGAGTCTTGCTCTTGTCGCCCACGCTGGAGTGCAGTGGTGCGATTTCAGCTAATTTCCCAGGTTTAAGCCATTCTCCTGCCTCAGCCTCCTGAGTAGCTGGATTACAGTTGCCACCACCATGCCTGCTTTTTTGTAATTTTAGTAGAGACGGAGTTTCACCATGTTGGCCAGGCTAATCTGTAACTCCTGGGATTACAGGCATAAGCCACTGTTCCCAGCCCTAACTTTTAATGTACATAACACACAAACACACACACCCCTCCTAGGATTACACACACGCACACGCACACACGCACACACACACACACCCCTCCTGGGATTACAGACATGAGCCACTGCGCCCAGCCCTAACGTTTAGTGTACATCACACACACACACACACACACACACACACACACACACACACAATGTCTTTATTGCAGAACACAGTGTGTTGCCTTACCCAGAATGAGATTGAGTTGTTTTGCTTCGTTTTGTTTTGTTATTCTGTGTTGCAGTAGCAGATGTATTATCAAAGGAGAAATATTTGACTCCTTTAATTCCTCCAAAACCAAAACAAAACATGAGTATTTTGAGTTCTGCAGCACAATGATTGTAGGACTAAGTTATGTATAAGTCTGCTTTGCAGATATCTGATCAGATAGCCCCTTAATTCTGTAGATGTGGGTTGATTGGTCCAAGACACAGTGGGTTGGGAGCTCTGTGGACCAGATAAAGCTGGACTAGAGAGTACCGTTCCAACTTGGCAGTTTCTCTAACGATTCTGTATGGCTTCTGGCCTCTACTGAAACAAGAGTTTAGATCACTAATGGAGAGGCATAGTAATCTGTGTGCTTTGGAAAAATAACATGTAAAATGTTTTTTCCCTCTTTTTTGCACTTTAAATCTGTTTTGAAATTAGAACTGATACCCATTTGTTTGAATAATGTATAACTATTTTAGATCTATTTTAATGAACAATTTTTATCATTTCCCAAGCTGCATATTTATTATAATCATGACATGTTTACTATGAACCTTTTGCCCCCATAATTTCTTTTTTTAAAGGAAATTAATATTAGTGAAATGTATCAAACAGCTCTTTAATGGAAGCTGCAACCTTCTGGTTACCCAAATAGGCAATAGATGATGGCATCACAGACTTTGTCTACACACTTTCAGGTCTGACCAGTACCTCCCACAATACCTAGCCATTTTGGAAGGGGAAGCATGCAATGAGCTAGCTGTATATCTTGGGGCTTAATTTGAGCTTCTGAGATGACAATTTTTGTGATGTCATATTTCAGTTTCAAAACATAGGCTAAAAACACTGATTACTCAAAAAGTAAGCAAACAAATACCTGGTGAATCTACTATGGACAGTCATACAGATACATCGGGGAAAATGTATGTGTACAGTCCAAATTTACAATATAATTGTCATTCCTTGACTTTGCCTTGTGTAGCTTCTGTTGAACATGAAATTATTAGTACTCTAGGTTTTGGATAGCCTGGGTTCATTTGAATTCCTTCCTTAGGAGTAAGCTTTTATATGCACTGCTAAATCTGTGATGAGAATCATAAAACAGTAACCAGCTGAGGTAGTTACGATTCACTTTCCCCCCACCCTAATTTGAGATGAAGTGAAGGACCTAGACAAGTATTTCATGTTGTGTGAGTGGACTTTGGTTCCTTCAGTATTGTCTTGGTTATTGAGTCTTTCTTTGCCAGTGGATTCCCACTCTTCGTTTTATCTTATTAGTGATAAATCACTTTAGGTATATTCTGTATGACAGCCATCAGATGTTAAGGGTGTATGCTGGCCTTTTCTAAGAAAAGGCCACCTTAACTTGTATGAGGAAAAAATCCTAACTATTCTCTTTTTTGTATCTTTTTTTCCTTAACTGTTTGGATTGTATATGTTTAAGAAACCACTTAATTTGTGATGCACATAATATTTATGTGAATTTAAGAATATGTCACAATAGAAAAAAGCAGAAATTATAGTTGGAGGACATGTTAGGAGGACAACAATATTTAAGCCTCAAATGTTTTACTCTCATCTCCACTAACTGTTTTTACGGAAAAAGCTAAAAACTCTATTGTAGTTACTATAAGTTCACTTATTTATACTTTTAAATTAGGCTTTTCATACTTATTTATTTAATTTTTTTAACATTTGCTTTTAATGTTTGTTTCTAAATATAGAAATTGTATGAGTATTTAAAAATCAAATCCTTAGGATGATAGATATATTTTTAAACATTCACCTCATTAACAAATAGATCTTTGAATTTTTATTAGGTTTTTTGGCTCCAGACAACTCTAGCTTTAATGATATTTCTAAATTCCCAGTGACTTATTAATAAAAGCAGGAAAAATATTCAGATAATGTCATAAAATTTATTTTACCTTCCTCATTTCCTGAGAAAATAAATAAATGAACAAAACCCGGATATTGCTTTATTACCAGCAGTGTATAGGTTTTTGTATGTTTGGAAATTTGGCACAAAACATAGGGAATTAGTATAGAGAAATTTCCTTCTTATAAAAGGAAATTTCCCCATTTGATTGTTCAAAACTATGAAATGCACTTTTACTTTGCCATGTGTGAAATGACAAAATACCCCCCTTTGGAAAACCTGACTCTTTGCACGTGTAATCCCCAGAGTCTACCTCAGTTAACCAGGCTTGGTTTTAGGCAGGAATGAATTGAATTAAATTCAGTTCATCATCTATGCAGATTTGTTTCTTTAAGCTCGTTCTTCCCTTCTGCTGTTTCCCTCCTCCCATTAACCTTTCTTTTTAATCTTAAAATTGTTTAAAATATTTTGTCTTTCTTTCTCTAGCAAAGCATTATATTCCAAATTAACCCTGTGTGAAATGTCTGAATTACTTTTCTCTTCTTTGTTATGGCCAGCATCATTGTTTGGATGTATTGCTTTCTAAGCAGCAGTTTCAAACAGCACACATCTATTTTACTATAGTTTTGTAAATACAAACTAATGTGATGACATTAAAAATTGTGGAGCCTACATGTTCCTACGTTCATTCTCTAAACACCTGAGTAACTTTATGAAAACACACAAACCTGGACAAATGTCACATTTTTGTCACATTTTTACTGACAAATGTATATTCATATGATGATATGGCAGCCAGGAGTGGCGCTGGTTAACATGGTTGTGGACACAGTGTCCAGCAGGATCACTGCATGTTATGATGGCTTGTAAGTGCGTTGTTAAGACCTTTGTTTCAGTGTTTGTCTCTCCAGTATTTGAGCTTAATTTAAAGAAAAAGACGTTCCAAGTTGTATTTATTAAATGTGTTTTTCCTTACATTTTGTGCTGCTACTTTGCTAATCTCATTAACTTAGTTGTGTTTGTGCATAGGTTATAATCTGGTAATAAATTTAGATAGCGTTGGTTGTCATTGCTTTCTTTGTGGTTCATTTTGATCTATAGTCACAGGTGCACTTCTTGCCACCAGTGGGAGCAACAAAACCCTCACTCTTAAGGAATGGCTTTCCCCAGATTTTTGTTCTCATAAAATCACATATTGTAAACCTGACATTTTGTATTTGCTGCGCATTATGCCAGTAATTTCAGGGTTGATGCAGGTAAGATGTGTGTTTTTTCAATTCTGACTAGCATCATCAATACACTTGTCTTATTTGTGTAGCACCATTGCAAAGTGGATGTTCCAAATGGTGAATTTTCTAGATGACTAAGTTTTACTTTATGACCTCCTCCAAATTTTTTTAAGTTAATAGACTTTATTTTTTTTTTAGAACAGTTTTAGGTTTACAGAAAAATTGAGCAGAAAATATGGAGCTCCTATTTACTCTCAACTCCCACCCCCAGTTTCTCCTCTTATTAACATCTTACATTATGTTAGTATGATATATTTGTCATAATTGGCGAACTGATGTTGATCCATTATTATCATTCAAGTCCATGGTTGACATTAGGGTTCACTTTGTGTTATACACTCTTATGGGTTTTGACAAAAGCATAATGTCATGTATCCATCTTTACAATGGCAGACAAAATAGTTTCACTGCTCAAAAATTCCCTGTGCTGCACCTATTCATCTTTCCCTCTCCTCCCAATTCCTGTCAACCACTGACCTTTTTACCAGCTCTCTAGTTTTGTCTTTTCCAGAATGTCATATAATTGGAATCACATATTATGTAGTCTTTTTAGACAGGCTGCTTCTACATAGCAGTATGCACTTAAGGTTCCTCCATGTCTTTCTGTAGCACAATAGCTCATTTCTTTTTAGCACTAATACTCCATTGGCTGGATGTACCACAATTTGTTTATCCATTCACCTACTGAAGGACGTCTTGTTTGCATCCAAGTTTTCACAATTATGCGTAAAGCTGCTATAAACATTCATGTACAGGTTTTTGCAAGCACATGAATGTTTATAGCTGAATGTTTTCAACTTACTTGAGTACGAGTGTGATTGCTGGAATGTATGGTAAGAGTATGTATAGTTTCATAAGAAACGACCAGACTATCTTCCAAAGTGGCTGTACCCTTATATATTTCCACTTGCAATGAATAAAGGTTTCTGTTTCTCCACATCCTCACCAGCATTTGGTGGTGTCGGTAGTTTGGGATTTGCCATTCTAATAGCATTAATGATCACAAGCCTAATAGCTGTTTCACTAGGTTCACTGATCGGTGTGTAACTGATCAGTGCAACTGATCATTGTTTCTATTGCAATTTCCAGGTGATGTTGAATATTTTTTCCTATGCTTATCAATTTGAAACTTTGCTAAAGCGTATCACGTTTATTCCTTGAGTTTGTAAACTGGAGGACTGGAGCTTACCCTTTTCTTTAGGATTCAGAGTTGTTATGAGATCAGTCAGTCCTTCGTTTTATGCCACTCTCTGCAGTTCGCAGAGGGGTACCAGGGCTTTTTTTTTTTTTTTTTTTTTTTAATCTCTCTCACTGATTGGTCTTTGAGTTTTGGTGTTTGCTTTTATAACATTCCCTCTGGTCTCTGTCAGCCTTTCTTCCTCTCCCAGTGTCCTATTTCCAGGCTTCAGTAAACCTAATAAAATAGTTGTTAGGCTTGTTAGCATCATGTGTAGATGAGTACTGCAGTTTAGGGATGAGGCATGACGGGGAGGTCTGTTCTTTGGGCTCTAGTACTGTGTGTCATTTCTCTGGCCATCCAGAAAAAGGTCCACCAGGAACACTTCTGGGATCCAAAGATAAAGCTTCTTTTAGCTTTAATGTTGTGTTTGCCCAGAGATGCCAGGAATTTAACTAGAAATTGTGACGGAAGATAGACACATTGCCTGGCTCCATCCCTTCCCAGGATCAGCTGCAACCTTTTCAGTGATAAGCAGAAAGGCAGGGTGGGCTCAAGCCTCACCTGGCTGGTTCCAACAACTGACACAACGACCCTGGAGGCTGGAGGCTGGTGCTCAGGTGCTCCTCCCCCTCCCTGGCTGGATGTCACCACTTCAACTGCACCTGGCCAGGCAGATGCGGGGCTTCACCTGGGCATTCCTCTGGTTCCTGCTATACCCAGAACAGGGCGGAAAGCAATCAGGGGAGAGAGCACATGTGCTCAGTGGTTACTTCTTAACCTTTTTACAATTGGAAAACTTGATGGCCAACTCTTTCCTAGTTTTGCCTATTCTAGTATGTTATTAACACCTTCCATGTAAGTTTTGAGAGACTCACCAGCAACCTACCAGCATCGAGAGCTGAAATTAAGAACAAGTGACTTGGTCCCCTCTTCTTACAGATGAAGAGTTGAACCCATGAAAATTTAAAAATACATGTTCAAGATCACATTCTGACCTAGAAACAAAACTTATATGTGTTTCTGATCTTGAAGAATGCTGCAGACAAGTCTTAAAGAAGGCAAGTCAGATGGCAAAACATTTATTAAGGACCTTTAAGACTGTAGCAGGTTCCAATACAGACAAATTACCCAAGCTGATGATGGTTAAAAATAAGAAATGTAAGGTAAGTTGACATCATAGGATTAGAACTAACATAATGTTTACTGTGTGCTAAATACTTTTATTATTTTATTAAATTCATACATTAGCCCTAAAAGATATATTTACTCTTACTTCTTTTCTTCAGAAGAGGAAACTGAGGCTTATAGAGTGACTTGCCCTAGTTGAATGGCTCCTAAGGAGTGAAGAAGGATAGGAACCTAGGTCAGTTTGGTTCCAGAATACATTATTTTGCCGTATTCTAAGATTACTCTCAACAATGTTAAACACACAAAGAGCACTCTATTTTTAAAATAAATATGTTGGCATTCACCCATTTTTCTGAGGTTGTTAATCACTTTTTAATCTTGTTTTTCCCTTAATGATTTTTTATCAGATTTTTAGGTAGACTACTCTGATAGGTTCTGTTTCAGAATTTATGCTAATAAGGTAAGAAAAGAGGGCTCTTGTGGGATTTAAATGAATTTGAGACTATTGACTGCCATTTGCTCTGAGTACATATATCTACCTGCTGTTAAGGGCAACACTTTATGAAATGAACTCATCATTCTAAGAATTCCCATGAATCATTATTTGGACCACCAAACATAGGTGACATAGAGCTCTAACAGTTACTTGTATTACTAGGATATCCAGTAGTGCTCTGCTGACTGGAAAGGACAGCTTCAGAGTCCTTAGCTGGACATATAGTTGTCATCAGGTCAACACCAAGTCATGGGGCTCATTGTCCAACTTTAAAGCACCAGAGTGAAGTTAATTGTGAATGTTCAAAATACTATGACCATACCACCTTAAATGCACGCAGTCTCGTCTGAATGTTCAAAATGTCTGTCAATTAGTACTTAAATAATTTTTTAAACAACTAACCATAGTATGACTACTGTATTCTATAACATAAATCCTGAACTGTGGTGTTAGTAATTATTATGTAATTAGATGTGGATAAATTGAACTTCATTTGGGGTTTGTAAAATACCTCGAGCTATTTTTCAAATATTTTGAAATATGTTTTGTAACATTTCTCAAATGTATTTCCTTCCATTTTTAAACCCTTTTAAAAGTGTTTATTTAAGGGGAAATTTAATCCATATGTTTCTGATTCATTTTCACTTAACTCATCAAAGTTGTTTCCTGAGAACAATTAGGTTTCTAAGAAGCCTGAGAAAATCTTCTCATGAATTGTGTCAGCCCTTAAAGGCCTTTTTCCAATCAAAACTTTTTCCCCCAAAGATAAATAAATGTGGATGAAATGTTTTAGTTTGGTTTACAGTACAAAGCCCATGTTTCAAAATCTAACCTAGTTGTGAATTTAGGATAATAAACTATTCTGCCTTTACCATAAGAACTCACCTCATTTGTTGTACTTCAAAGCAACAGTCTGCAAAGAGTTTGCAATAACTGTGCCCTCTTGAAAACACAGAACATTGTCATTCTATACTGTTTTCCCAAATTCATAGCAAAGGTGACAGAGGTGGGCTGAGTAAACATTAAACTAAATCAGCTAGTTATTGGGGATCTGCCACATATGCAAAATGTGTATACGATACATAATCACATATACGTACATGTGAAAGTAATCATTTAAATTCTCGTAGGTTAACTTTTTTGTTTTTATGTGTACTTATAAATTTTAACAAAATTTATTTTGTATTCTGTATTAATAATTTATTGTGAAGTGACTACAATTGTTCTCATCTCTCTTTAGAAATGTTTTTCGCCTAAGATTTAGTTCAACAGGTTTCTGTTGCCTAGCAGAAGGTTTTTGAGAATAGCTTTTATATAGCCTTAATTGAATAGGTTGATTGTATGAGATCTTCTTTGCAAAAGTAAGGTCATTGCAGTGAAGGTAAAAGGAACTATGCTGACAACTAATTGGACAGAATGTCGTAAACCACAGTGACTGTGGAAGAGATTTGCAGAACACATAGCTACAAATGAAGGGAGTTTGTTGAAGGCAGCTAGAAACTGCATTCAGAAATATTCATGTTAAAAGAAAGGCACCATTCTCCTTGGTTCTCATTAGGGAATTGTTTAAAATACATATTTGCTCATCACAAGAAATAATAACCTCTTCAGTTCCTACTTTTAGTGGAAACTTCTTCCCTGAGTTGTTTAGTATGGGATTATTAGACAATAAAAACATCTTCTCTGTACTTTTCAAAATAAACTAATTTCTTATATATTTCTTTAGTTTGTGCCATAGATGAACTCTTAGTCTTTTAGGAAAAAAAATACTTTTGTGATAATTCCTTTTTAAAACCAACACTTAAGATTTTCTTTCTTAAAACCAAAATGCAAAACCTCTTACATTAAGGGAGACTTTTACCTTTTACTTTGTATTTTTTTATGTGATAATTATTTACTTTGTAAAAGAAATATGAAATAAAGATTTTTCAAAGCAATATTTTTAGAAATCAAGTTAATGTCTGCCCTTCTATCTCCCAAAAGCTGTTGGCCTAAGTAAGAGTCAGTCACAGCTCTGGACCCCGTTTCATTTGACCCATAAGGCAGGACCGTGTTGGCCACTGTCACTCCCAAAGTCACCTGGGACAGCACTCTCCAGCCTTTGTTAACAGTGTCTCTCTGGCGTGTGAGTTACGCACTGTTACCATGTTGGTAGTTTAAGGATACTTACAGCAGGATTTGTATATAATTTATAAAAACCCATAAAATGTAGAAATTTAAAAGACTATAATATGAAAACTGAAAAATAATTTTATTGCTACAAATTCCTTCCAAAAAATAAGTAATATTTTCATTGAGAGCCATGACATTAAATATACTTTAGTTTTTTTTAACCTTAGGATAATTTAGGGACAGTGATTTTATTTTTTATATTTTTATTTATTTTTTATTTTATTTTTTTATTCAGTTTTAATGACTGTTGTGGCTCAGAAAGTAACTTCACAAAGGTATGTAGATCCAAGTGGAAGAAATGGATCATTGGCTGCAATCTCAAGTAATGAGGTTCATTTTAAAATCATGCCCACTATGCAGAAGCTTTTACTTGGTTATTAAATTTGCATCTTTATTGGTGTCAGCTCT
Organism: Sapajus apella; assembly: GCF_009761245.1. NCBI lineage: Eukaryota > Metazoa > Chordata > Mammalia > Primates > Cebidae > Sapajus > Sapajus apella. The sequence goes on along the minus strand of NW_022436972.1, from coordinate 3,946,920 downwards.
TGCAAATTAGTTGAAAGGCTGCCTTTTGTGTTGATTGTTCAAAACCTACTGCACCTCTTCATTTGGAAGATTTTTAAACGGAAAATTATTTTAAGTTTAAGTTGCAGATATTAGAGTTCTTAAAAGAGGCTCAGTGTTTTTGGCAACAAAATCATGTAATAATGGAAATATTTCCCAACATCGATTTTCTTCATGTAACATGGATTTCTTTCATATAGTAATCATTTTCTCATCCTTTTTTTTTAAATAAAAAAAAAATAAAGTTGTAGAGTATAGGAAGTAAGCATTTCATTTTACCTAGATATGTGTGTTTGTATGCATACAGCAGAAATTTAATACAACAATAGCTTTGCCTTTATTTTCTAATTGGTTTCATTTTGTAAAATTCCTGGACCTGCCCCAGGAAATTGATTTCATTACTTGTTAATGATGGACAACTTGCAGTTCCAGACCTCCTCCTGGACTGCAGGGTGTTGCTGGCTGCAGCCCTGGCCTTCTCCCAGCTTCCTCTGCGGATTACTCAGTGACGCATTTGAGATGTAGGCTGGTGAGCACCAGCGGCCACACCTGGTTTCCTGGCCACCCAGGGGCCCATCCTTCACCGTGCTGTTCCTGACAGGCCATTGAAAGTCTCTTTATCGTTTGAACCTGGCCATCAATGTTCTCAGGGTCAGGCACTGGACATGTGCCCTCTCTCTGCCTGCCTCCCTGATCCTCAAACGCCTTGGGATTCTAACTCTATCCTAGCGGTGGTTTTCCCGATTTTGATTGGTCTAGATATGATAGTTCTTGAAAGATTTAAGACACGCTTAATTCCTGTTGTTTTCATTTCTCCTCAGCCTTAAAATTATTCCTGATTTCTAGATATGATATGAATATGTCACTGTTCATTCCTCCTTTTTTAAAAGTCAGTCAGCAGTGATCCCTGTGCCAATGTCAAAAAGTTTCTCCAATTGACGTTAAAAACATCCCTTGGGAAGGACCAGGTCACTGTGGTTCTTGTACTAGTATGGGACATTTAGATAACTGCCAGCTCCCTGGGACAGCACAGCTGCTTGGTGACCTCCTTGTTCCTGGAGGAGGAATAGGGCTCTTCAATTATTGTACACAGGATTGGAATCGTTCAAGAGAGGAACAGAGACTCTTAGTTACTAACAGGAAAGTGTTGAAGTTTGAGAGTCAGACTGGAAAAGTCAAGGAAAGGAGAGGATCGAGTTTTCAAGGGAAAGGAATCCTTATGTGTTCTGCTGTAACTGGGCGAAGAAGGTCGACAGAAGCCACAAATCTTTGGTCTTATTTGGAATGTGCCTCCTGTGGCCAAAACATTGTTCCTGCTGTTTGGCTAGATACTTACTGGCTATTTAAAACAAAGTTGCTTTTGGATCACGAGTTGTATTTGAATATTGTGAGAAACCTCAACTCTGCAGTTAGAAAACGATTCTAGCCTCAGCTATACCCCTTCTAAGCTGTGGGACCTTGGGCAAGTTACTTACCCTCTCTGTGGCTGTGTTACCTTACCTTAAAATGGATATAATAACAGGACCTTCCTTTGTAGGGCTGTTGGGAAGATTAAATGAGGCACTGAATTTAAAGTGCTGATCATGGCACCATACAAACCCTTAATGTTGCTGCAGTGATGTGTGAAGGCTGGTGCATACCAGGGTGTCCTAACGCCAATTGTGGAATGTTAAGAAATGTTGCAAACCTTACCACCATTGATAGGTGAAAAGTGTAGCTGTAGTGAGAGGATTCACACTTGGAAGTCAGCAAACACTACACATCAGGGCTTTCTCCATCCTCTATCCCCCTGGAAGAGCTAGTTTACTGGCATATCACAGGTTAGCTCTTTTTATTTTTGTGGGGTTTTCCTCCACTGCAAGTAATGTGGGTCCAGGTGTGTAGCCTGGCTCTTGTCACTCCCTCTGAAACAAGTGGATGCAGTGACGGTAATACTCCTAACCTTGCCAGTCATCATGAATGGGTCAGTCTGACATTCAGTGAGCCATTTTTGACTCAAGGAGTGAATGGCTGTTTTGGGGTCTGCCAAAATTAGGGGCCACCCTCTTCCCTAAACTAGACTATATGCACTCTGATACTTTTATTGCAATGTTACAAAAGTCTTAGGACACTAGTAGTGGACAAAAATCTTCCACTTCCCTGAACATACTGACATACTGATTCCTGGAAGAGAAACTTGGGGTTCACTATATCTAACACTTACCTAGTGGCCATGGTAGACGTGCACATGGAGGTGTTTTGCTGAGGGTGTGTGGGAGCTACTTTTCCGGCAAAGGTGGGAGAGGCAGGAGGAAGTGAGGTTCTGTTCTCACCTATTTTAATACCTTTTCTGAACCAAATAACACTAGCACCGCATTAGAATTCTTGTCTGTCTTAGCACACTAATGATCAAATTTCTCTCTGTTTTCAATAGAAACAGAGCATAATTTCTCAATAAAGAGGCACTCCAAATAGGAAATTTACAAACATTACACATTGTCTTTCCTGTTGCAGCTATCAAACATCTTTTAGAGAAAAATTACACGGACTTTTGTGTACTTCGCTGAAGAGCTGCAGAATAGAGTCATGATTTGTTAGTCCCGTTTGCTTTTCACAAGAAAGAAAAAGCATTACATGATGTCCAAGGGTCTCAGGTCCCATAACAGGGACTTTGCCAAGGTCATTCATAAAGTTTTCGTGCAGTCCATGGGGGCTGATACAGGGAGGGAGTCTGGAGACTCTCGCCAGGACTTATTTTAGTCTATTCTAATTTGAATCTTACACAAATATTTACATAGGCCTATTATTTAGAGCAATATAATATCAATCCAAACTTACTAAAGTCAACAAAGTTGAGACACAACTCCTGCCCTCAAGGAACTCATGTCCTAGTAGAGAAAGCCACGAAGTAGTCATAGAATACTCTGTGTGGTTGTAACAGCATGCAGCTGAGAAATGGTCTGGAGGAGGAGAAGGACAAAGAAGGCTTCCCAGAGGAGGTGAGGTCAGCCACGTGATAAAGCAAGCAGAGGAGTTTGTCAGGTGGCAAAGAAGGAATACTAATCCGGGGGTGGGTGATGGTCCCCACCTTCCTGGTGATTTACTATATGGTTGCATTTGCCCCTTAGCATGAGTTCTTTGACAGCTGTTGATGGAGCGCTCTGTGAGGACGAGGAGCACTCTCTCATCGCTCTCTCCTCCACAGGGTTTTGCAAGTTGTGGTGCTCAAATCCCCAATGGGAAATGAGAACCTTATTATACAAAAAAAAAAAAAAAAAAAAAAAAAAAAAAAAAAGTCTTTCTTCACTGGGACCCTGTAAGCAAAGCAGTTCCAAAGAGCCAATGCATGATGACCACGGAGCTTATATTTGAAATCAGCTCCTAAGCAGTCATCTGGAGCAAAGTTATTGTCTAGTCTGTGGACATGGTCAAGATGAATACAAAGTTAAATTTCCTTTCATATTTTGTAGTTTGAAGTTACCTTATATTGATTTCTGTTTGTTTGTTTTTAAGACAGAGTCTTGTCTTGTCATCCAGGCTGAAGTGCAATGGCGCGGTGTTGGCTCACTGCATCTTCCGCCTCCTTGGTTCAAGCGATTCTCCCACCTCAGCCTCCCGAGTAGCTAGGATTACAGGCACCTGCCATCACACCCGGCTAATTTTTGTATTTTTCTAGAGATGGGGTTTCACCGTGTTGCCCAGGCTGGTCTCGAACTCCTGATCTCAGTTGATGCCCCCGCCTCAGCCTCCCAAAGTGCTGGGATTACAGGTGTGAGCCATCTGCCCGGCTGATTTCTAGTTATTGAGTCCCTGATAGAAACTTCTTTGCTTGCTTTCTCAAGAGGGGAGGTGGCTGCCCCGCCATGGCAGGTCCTGCAGCCATGCTGGCTTGGCAAAAACATTCCTCTCCATGCTTTAATATTTACCTGCCAGTGATGATAATACAACTGTCAGTCACAATATCTTTGCAGTGCTACACATTTCCTTCCATTTTTCCAGCCCCACGTGTGGTCTGTTAGCCCATCTTGGAGTTGTCTATGAGGTAGAATTTGTTCCACTTGTGAACTGAGCCTATTTTGAAACCCAGAAGGTTCTTCCTAATTTGCAGTTGTATATTAGATTCACACATCTCAGATTGAAATTCGCACAATCTGTTTTGCATTACTCACACTTAATAGTAATTTCTTTTGGCTATTGTCCTCAGACTATGTAAGAAAAAAAGAGATTTGAGCTTTTTATTTTGACTGTGTTCACAGACTGTAAACCTAATTAGTTCTCTGGGATTTTTGCTCTGAAAGTCACATGCACATTGCTCTCTGGACAAAGAGATAAGCAGGGGCAGGTTTACCTTCTAACCATGTTCATCTTACCTAAATTGTCCTGGCATTTCACTTGGAAAATTCATCTGTTTTTTTCCTGCCCTAATTTGCTGCATCAGGTTGATGTGTGTCGCCAGTAGATTGGGTACCCACCTGTGAAATGGTGAGGAAAATTATGTCCAGATTAGGTAATGCTTTCAAATTCCTCTATTACAGACCATTAACTCTAGTGCTTCTCAGACTGAGCTGGAGAGTTCATTTGTTCTAGGAGAAATTTTTAAATAACTGCGTTTTCATTGAGAGCAGCAGCCACAAGAAATATGAACACAATCTGGCCCATGGGATTGAATTCGAGATCACATAACTTGACTCCAGGGATAGGAACAAAGTCTGCAGACCTAGAGGGACTCAGCAATGACAGAGTGGCCTGGAGTCTCCAGACGATGAGTCCAGAGTCCTCCTTTGGCAGATTGAATTCTAATTAGAGATTTGGCGAATGGCGGGCATGGCCATGACGACTGTAGCATGCCAGCCCCAAATTCCTGTGGAAAGCAGCTAGCACTACATATTCGGATAGTTGTATACCATTGGTGTTCATGGTTCTATTGAAATGACAAGGCTCCTGCTGCCAGGAGCTCTTATTCTAAGGATTCTAAGGTTGTGTGTCAATCAAGCCATTCCTGTCATTGGTTTTTTTTTTTGGTGCGGAGTGGGGAACAGAGTTTCGCTCTGTTGCCAGGCTGGAGTGCAGTGGCATGATCGTGGCTCACTGCCGTCTCCACCTCCTGGGTTCAAGTGATTCTGCTGTCTCAGCCTCCTGAGTAGCTAGGACTACAGGCGTGCACCACCATGCCCAGCTAATTTTTTGTATTTTTAGTAGAGAGGGTTTCACCACGTTGGCCAGGATGGTCTCAATCTCTTAACCTCATGATCCACCCGCTTTGGTCCCCCAAAGTGTTGGAATTACAGGTGTGAGCCACCGTGCCCAGCCCCCTGCCATTCTTTATATGTATCACATATGCCCAGTGAAGGGTGATGAACCAGCCAGCTCCCTCTAGGTAAGACTGAGGTAATCAAATAACCCCAAGATTCCAGTGGCTTGCAATGACAAGGCTATTTCTTGTTCGCATGTACATGTCCCCAGCAGTTCTGCTATGGCTGTAATTTTGCCCTGTGCATCTCATTTTGAGAGCCAGGATGTCTTCAGTAGCCCCCATTCTTGTAGCATAGGGAAAAGAGCAAGAGGGCTCAGCAACATTCAGGGGCTCTAAGACTTCTCTCCGATGTAACATATGTCACTTCTGCTCAAGTTCCTTTGCCCCAAACAAGTCATACAGCCAAACTTCTTGTCATCAGAACCAGGAAATTTTATTCTCTTTGCAGGGCTTCCCATGGCAGGGGGTGGAGATGTGCCATCCTCCACCAGGGAGGGAAACTGTGGTTGAGAACAGTAACATGCTCTACTCCAGGGCGTCCGGCCCCATGCACCTCACAGACAGCCAATTGCCCACCACTCTGGATGACTAGGCTATTCAGTTTGAATTTCTGTTTGTTATTTACTTTTTTTTTAATTTGGAAGTTTCAGAATTGGAAAGTCAGAAAGCTTTAGGACTGGGTGGACATTTAGAGATATTATCTAGTGCTCTGGCCTTGCTTCTTTTGAGACAGAGTCTTGCTCTGTCTGCTCTGGGCTGGAGTGCAGTGGTGCAATTTCTGCTCACTGCCACCTTTGCCTCCTGGGCTCAAGCAATTCTCCTGCCTCAGCCTCCCAAGTAGCTGGGATTACAGGTACCCACCACCACACCCGGCTCATTTTTGTATTTTTGGTAGAGGCAGGATTTCACCACATTGGCCAGAGTGGTTTCAAACTTCTGACCTCAAATGATCCTCCCAAAGTGCTGGGTTTACAGACGTGAGCCACTGTGCCCGGCCTGCTCTGGGTATTCTAGTAGGGGATCTGAGGCCTAGTGAGCTGATTGGCCCAGGATCACACAACAGGACGTCACTGCAGTACTTTCTTCATAACGTCAGCTTGGGGAAGTGTTAGAGAAGAATTGCTACTTTCCTAATTGGAAAATAAAATGCGTGATTGTTCCTGAAGTCACATCCCTTCTGAGACAGAAATAAAACACAACCTGAGTGGTCAGTTTTGGAAGCAAAACTTGCTCAGTTTTCTATCAGTTTCTTTTTTAGCCATATTTGTATGACAGGGCACCTTAAAAAATGTATTATGTAGCATCAACAGAGCACTAGTTGTTTAGTTCTATAATAAGACACAGTTCCTGCTAAGGCAAATGACCTCTCTTTCTTTTTTTTTTTTTTTAGCCTCACCCTGTCGCACAGGCTGGAGTGCAGTGGTGCAATCTTGGCTCACTGCAACCTCCACTTCCTGCCTCAGCCTCCCGAGTAGCTGGGACTATAGGCACACACCACCACACCCAGCAAATTTTTTGTATCTTTAATAGAGATGGGGTTTCACCATGTTGGCCAGGCTGGTCTCAAACTTCTGACCTAGTGATCCACCCGCCTTGGCCTCCCAAAGTGCTGGGATTACAGGCGTGAGTCACTGTGTCCTGGTGACATCTCTATTTTATAAATAGTCTGCACCCTGTGCTGATTTGATTTAAAATATAACTGAATGTAGTATTTGTGGTATGTTTTCTTTCGGGCTTTGTGAAGGGAAACAGTAGGTGGATGACTTAATATTGCAGACGTCAAACTGGGTAAGAGTTCTTCAGTGAGCGTTCTGTGGGCTTCTAATATTCTCATGGTGCTCACTTGATTAAAAAAAAAAAAATAAAGCCCAACACTGGCCATGTGAAATGGGGATAACCTTTATTTAGTCACTGACTTTCCCAGCACCCTACTTAACGCTTTTCAGAGATTTCAAATTCTGAGGTCAATGGCCAATGAAAAAGTGATAAAATAGATGGAAGTTACTGGAAATGTTCCCAGGCAGAGAACTGAAGCTGAGAGACAACAGAAAGAGGCAACATAGGAGCTGCCTCTGCTTTGGGGAGGTGGTGGTGATGGGGAAGACAAAAGCGCTTATTGCACGAAAGGCTTCCAGATAAATGTCAAAGGAAAGTGAGAAGAATGGCTGAGGATATGCCACGGCACACCTGTAACTGACAGCGTAATCTCTTTCTCTGAGGGGAGCTCACGGGCAAGCACCTGGTGGTGGATGGCTGCAGGTACCTTAATTAACTTCACATCCTAAACTCTCTTCCATCTGTGACCAAGAGGCTTTAATATATGCTTGCACTTGGCAGTGTTAGACAAGGTAAGTCCCCAAAGTAGGTAATTTCTTGTAGCCTTGCCAGCCTGGTTGAGGTTAAGTGGCACCCGTGGGTGGTGCTAGAGGGTGGAAAGAATACCCTCTCCTTGGATACACTCACACACTTTCCACCTTTAGTGTGTGGCAGTGAAAGGCGACAGGAGGAGGAAAGAACCTACCTAAAAGAAGTTCATGGAAGACTGCTTCAGCATCTGGAGACTGAAAGCAAAATTAGTTCAATGAAATTTTGAAAAGCCCCCTTTCTGTTTTTCTACTTCCTTTCACTTGGTAGGGCAAGGGTCCCCAGCCCTCTGGGCCATGGCCTGGTACTGGTCCATGGCCTGTTAGGCACTGGGCTGCACAGCAGAAAGTGAGGAGCAGGTGAGGAAGCAAAGCTTCATCTGTATTCACAGCTGCTTCCCACAGCTCGCATTACTGCCTGAGCTCCGCCTCCTGTCAATCATCAGAGGCATTAGATTCTCATAGGAGCATGAACCCTACTGTGAACTGCACATCCAGGGGATCGTGCGCCCTCCTTATAAGAATCTCATGCCTGATGATCTGTCACTGTCTCCCATCACCCCCAAAAGGGACCATCTAGTTGCAGGAAAGCAAGCTCAGGGTTCCCACCGATTCTACATCATGGTGAGTTGTTTATTTCATTATGTATTGCAATGTAATAATAGAAATAAAGTGCACAATAAATGTAATGTGCTTGAATCATCCTGAAACCATTCTCCCTCCTCCAGCCTATGGAAAAAATTGTCTTCCATGAAACCAGCCCCTGGTATCAAAAAGGTGGGGGCCGCTGTTGTAGGGGCAGAAAAATTCTCTTTCTGTCATCCCAGTGTCCCAGCTGGGTCCAAGAATTAAATTGACATAGCATAGATTCATAGGAGAAAAGCACAGTAGAAGTTTTACGTGGCATGGGAGCCCTCAGAAAGACCTGAAGAAGCAGTCAGAATGATAAGGCAAAGGGGCTTCAGCCAGGGTAGAGAAGTAGCTAGGAGAAGAATAAGGATTACTTTAACAAGGCTTGTTTGTACAGAATTCCTTTGGCCTCAATTTTCTCATCCTTGATGATAAGGATGTTGCATCTTTCTAGTAGAGGAAAAACGTCTTTCACATGAAATTTCATCTTCTGCCTTCAAGAATCAGCATGGGCCGGGCGCGGTGGCTCAAGCCTGTAATCCCAGCACTTTGGGAGGCCGAGGCGGGTGGATCACGAGGTCAAGAGATCGAGACCATCCTGGTCAACATGGTGAAACCCCGTCTCTACTAAAAATACAAAAAATTAGCTGGGCATGGTGGCACCTGCCTGTAATCCCAGCTACTCAGGAGGCTGAGGCAGGAGAATTGCCTGAACCCAGGAGGCGGAGGTTGCGGTGAGCCGAGATCGCGCCATTGCACTCCAGCCTGGGTAACAAGAGCGAAACTCCGTCTCAAAAAAAAAAAAAAAGAATCAGCACTAAGGTCAAAGTGATCTTGCACCTGCTATTTCTCAAGTGCCTTTAACTTAATAATCAATATGCTAGAATAGCATATTTTAACACCTTCAACCTCCTGAAACATCTCCCTGTGAATCAAGTACCCAGTTCACTTAGGTTTCCACTCAGACTGCTCCATATTGTCTCAAAATAATCTCCCTGTCTACTGACTGGATCAGAACGCCTTTTCCCTAAGTGATGGGTGTTAGGAAAGCAATCTGATTAACTTTATTATGCATTGTAAGATTCTAGCATTTTATGTATCCTACTTTTTCATTTTGACTTCCGCAATCTTTCTTCTCTCTCTTGCTGCAATTTCTAACTATCTCTAGGTACAAAATCTATAAACATAATGGTTTTCAACCAGGGGGATAATCAGAACAACTTGGGGATCTTTAAAAAATATACATGCTTAAACCCCTTTCCTTGAGATCGATTTGATAGGTTTTGGTGTGTCTGAATTTTTTAAGATCTTCCTGGGTGATTTGAATTGACATAGCTGGCAAAGAACTCTTGCATTGGAAAGCCTGCTTTTGTTTCTTGCCTTAATAGATGGAGGTACTTACTTTTCATGTTAATTTCTTAATTATACTAGAATCAGCTCCCCAGGAGCTAATTCTTTAGTTTATTTTCTCTCAGATTGAGCAAGTATTCTTAGATTCTGTTCTCCCTGCCCAAATTTCTGGCTTGTAAATGCAGCCACTTCCAGGATTGGAGACAGTTGGACAAAGATACACTATAATCCTTGGAATTTCTTGGTTTAAAAGAGGGGAGAAGTTGCCCCTAAACCTGACCTTACACATGGCCCTAATTCCCTCCCCTGCGTCCCTTCTTCCTTCTTTTCAGACCTCTCTTTACTCAAATCTACGCTAGGAATTTTTGTCTGTGTAAGGAAATTATTTCAATTCTTGTGAATGTCTCATCATTCCTATTTAATGTCCATGTAACACTACCATGACAGTGCATATCATTAAAATGTATTAGATTCACTTTGCTGTACATTTGATTTAATTCTAATGCTGAATTCTGTGTGCTGCACTGATAACATGTCTGTCTGCCCACAAATTAAGAAAACAAAAGGGGACAGTTGTCTGCTAACATCACATTTGTGTTTGACAGTTTGGTACCATGCAAACTGATCCCAGAGGACCCATGGGACATTTCAAGGTCTCTAGAAGGCTCTAATCAACTAAAAGGCAAGTGAGAGGAGCCCTGGAACACCCAGCCACCCAGTAATCCACACTCATAGCACTTTATGCTTTCTGAGTGTAGCACTTGCCCAAGTGTAAACAAGAGGCCTGAGTATGCCGGCATGGCTGGAGCCAGGTAGTTGGGTAGTCTCACTTCACATTTCAATTTCAAATCAATTCTCATCTCCCCAGGCTTCTACCAAAATAGGAGCATGTGTGTCTTTGGGGACAGAAGAAAGATCTTTGCCAAGGCACTTGGTAACATCTCCAGTGATGTCCTTGTGGACAGGTAGAGAAATGCAACTTAGATGAGAGGTGGGCTCTTCACTGGTTAAATGAAGGGTATTAGTTAATGGACCTATTCTGGACTAGAGAAAAGGCTTTGATTCCATGTTATAGATCCTTGTATTTGACCCCGTTCTCCAAGTGTTTTAATTGAAGGTGAAGATGAAGATGTCAAACTTCCAGATGACCCAAAGCTGGGAAGTACAGATTTACATGTAGGATAAGAACTCAGTAGCGTGGAAGGGGGGGCTGAAAGGAGAAAAATGAAATGAATTAGGAACAAATGTAAAATCCTACACTTATCAATTGCCTGATGTATAAGATAGGGAGACCCAGTATACTAGCCACTACATGCTAAAGGCTGGCTCCTATTATGCATCTCCGTGAGGATGCCAGCTTCCCAGAAGTTGGTCAGGAGGATCCCAGAGTACCCATAGGACCTTTTGAGGTCTCTTGAAAGCTCTAATCATCTAAAAGGTGAGTGAGAGGAACCCTGGAACACCCAGGCCCACCCAGTAACCCACACTCACAGCGATGTCTGCTTTCTCTGAGCCCAGCACTTGCCACAGGGCAGTACGGTTAGGTTGCTTGTGTGTCTGTCTTGGCCCCTAAATGGAAGACTTCTCTAGGATATGGACCACATTTTACTCCTTTCCAAGTTCCCAGGGCCATGGTGCCTGCACAGGCTCGGAGCAGGAGTCCTCATAGACACAGATTTCTGTCTACTTCATTTTCTTCACTGCTGTACCCACGAGACTTAGAACAACGTCTGGCATAAGTAGTCCTCAATACGTAGTTGTTGAAAGAACGAGTGACACATACAGATGCTTAGTAAATCTTAGCCATTCATCCTCAGCGTGCTGTGGCGTGTCCTGTGAATAAATCACTACCTGACTATTCTAAAGGCTTCAGGAACTTCACATTCTATTTCTTCTTATGCTTCTCAGTTCTTAGTCTGTTCCCATCTCCAATTTTAGCGTGGATTTAGTTATAAAAGCCGAAATAGGACAAAGAAAGCTGGCTGATCCTTTGTGAAGACATACTCCCGATGTGATGACCATCATCACCCTTTAGCAGGAAGTTAGTGCACAGGCTGAAGTCAGATGGGTCTGGGTTCAGGTTTTGACTAGGGGACAGAAATTTATGACTTTGGAGAGACTATCTCATTTTCCTGAAGCCCTGATTTTCTCATAAATGTGGATAAAACACTGACTCCAGAGGGTAGCTATGGTATGTATAACACAAAGTGTCGTCTTAATGAATGTCACTTTTATTATTTCAACAAGGCATTGGTTCACGCAAGAACCATGAGTACAGAGGAAAAACTCCAGGAAGGATGGGGGAAAAGAAATTGAAATTGCTGAAGGCTTGCCTTCAAGGCTTAATTCTTTTGTATGTTAAAGCACCTGTTCCTATTAGACAAGCAGGCTCCTCAGGGGCGGGGAAACAGAGGCCCTGCAGCGCTGAGGGAGCTCTGGTCTCCATGGTAACTGCATATTAGATCCTGAGGCAGGTACACCTGGCATTCTCAGGTTGCTCCTGCATAGGGTACCTTATATATTTCATTTTTTAAAAAACTTGCCTTGACCTCCCTGCTATTGCACACAAACTTCTTCACACACACACACATACACACACACACACACACACACACCACCCTTTGTCTAATCCACGGCCACTGAAGCGATAGAAGCCTGTCACAGAGATCGGAAACACAGTTCCCAAAGCCATTTAATCAAACAAAGGGCCAGAACAGTTATTCTTGCTTCAAAGTGGTGTCCAGAAGAGAAGTACCTGAAAGATGCCTTTTCTATGAGACTGACGTAGACTCTGGTGCTTCCACTCTGGCTTGTTCATAAAGCGGCCCCATTCACAACCTGCTGAAGCAGAATCACATCCTCGACCATGACTCATGACACCATTTGAAAAAGTGGCCTCTCAAATTCTCCCTACATATAAATGCTCTGCTTTGAACTAGTTTAAAAGGAAAAAGATTTCCTGTTAGGATTAAACAAAAAAGGACGGACAGCCTGTAGTCACCATGTGACAGAACCAAAGAACTGTGGCTGCTTAGAGATTTCCAGCTCGGCTTCAGGAACAGATGTTTAAAAACTTCTTGTTAAAAAAATGCCAGAAACTGGGGACAAAAGTCACTGTTCCTTGTAACATATCAAAGTCTTCCTTTCAATGGTCATTTTACTGATTTGGTTCCTTCACACTACATTTCCCAGAAAGCGCATTTAAATTAACCACGCACGCTGCTCCAGCTCGGCTGCAACCATAGCACGTTGTATATATGTTACGCTTCATAAAGGGCCTTCAAACACAGTGTCTCCAAAAGCCACCATTGAGAAATGTTGGAACTTAGGATCTAGAAATGTTGGCTTACTTATGCTCCTCCCGGTGTTTTTCTTGTAAGCGCCTTGGAAAGCCTACTAAGAAATAATAATAATAACCAAATGTATTTGCCCAACATGGGAAAGTGAGCTGTGCTCTATAAAGTTTGTCCGTAGTTTATGTTTTGAAACTGGCTCGTTGTACAAGGTTCCTGGATCATTACTTAATTTTAATTTCTGGAAAGGGCATTATGCTTAAAGCAATAAAAACTTTTTCTTCCATGTCACAGCAACCTTTTGGCAAACTCACTGGCTTTTTCTCTCAGCTGCTTCTCCACCCTGCTTGGTCATGAGGAAACACTCTGATTGTCCTGTAACCACAAAGGGAACTGCAGGTCTCTTGGCACATACCTGGCCGCTCCTAAACATGCCAAGTATAATCAGAGTTTTGATTCCAACCAAGGTGAAATAGCCCTATTCCTCCCAGCTCCTTCCTCTTGCAAATAAAGACCCTGGACAAAACACAACAAGAAAGCATAAAAAAACCCTCAAGGCAGAAAAAATGTGGCAGACTTCTCAGGGTCCTCAGAACTAGAGAAGAACGACAATGGTGGGTCCCCCAGGTTTCCTTATTGCCTCCTGTATATTCCAGACAGGGAGCCAACATAAAACTTCAACCCAGAGCTGCCAACACAAATCTCCAAGAAAAGCCTGTGTCCCATACCCCAAACACTGAGAAATGGGTGACCTAACAGCAGAAAACCTTTCTGGCAATAGCTATCCCCCTTCATCTAAATACCAATGGGAAAACTACATCTTCCTGATATGATTTGGCTCTGTGTCCCCACCCAAATCTCATCTTGAATTGTGCTCCCATAATTCCCATGAGTCATAAGAGAGACCCGGTAGGAGATAATTGAATCATGGGGCAGTTTCTCCCATACTGTTCTCATGATAGTGAATAAGTCTCATGAGATCTGACGGTTTTAAAAATGGGAGTTTCCCTGCACAAGCTCTCTCTTTGCCTGCTGCCATCCATGTAAGATGTGACTTGCTCCTCCTTGCCTTCCACCATGATTGTGAGGCCTCCTCAGCCACGTGGAACTGTAAGTCCATTAAAACTCTCTCTTTTGTAAACTGCCCAGTCTTAGGTATGCCTTTATCAGCAGTGTGAAAATGGACAAATACACCCCTTAGCCTGGAATTTCAGCAGGGCTGAACTGGGAGCTGATGTACTGCAGCCTTCTTGGCCTGCCATAGTAGGTAATAGCACTCAAATTAACCGATTCAGTAGGCTGAGCAAATCCCTCATCTCCCGTCTCTGACATGGTGCTGGGAGCACCTGCTGGGTGCTGTCTGTGAGCTGAGTGGGTAGTTAGACTTCCATCCTCTGCTCTGTGGAAGCAGATGACACTCTTATTTCCCCATTAGGGTCATGTGAATGAAGTCCAGTGGCCAGCAAAGCCCCACACTTAACTGGTATTAAAGAGGCAGAATGAAGTAGGAGGCAGGACTAGCTGATGCTGATTTCTCTTCCCCTTCCTAGGTGTCTGTGGGGCCCAGGGAGGAAACTGAGCCCACACCCTTGGAGGTAAGGAGGCAAGGTGAGTTTATGTCCTGCCCTGCTTTTGCTGGGAAGGTATCTGTGGGGTTGAGCATACATTTACAGATTTAAGAGACTGAGTGAAACCCAGAAGGATAACCGAAATGGTGTGAAACTCATACTAAGATATATCATAATTAAACTTTAAAAGTTAAAGACAAAAAAAAATTATTGAAAGTTCCCAGAAACAAACACTCATTACTTATATTGGAAGACCTGTTCAAATAACAGTGAATTTCTCATCTGGCCAGAAGGAACTGGCCAACATTTTTTAAGTATTAAAAGAGCTGCCAACTACAAATTCTCTATCAGGGGAAAATATCTTTCAAGAATGAAGGGGAAATAAAGACATTATCAGACAAAGAAAAACTAAGGGAATTTGTTGTTAGCAAATCTATCTTTTAAGAATGACTAAAGGGGCCGGGCACGGTGGCTTATGCCTGTAATCCCAACATTTTGGGAGGCCGAGGCGGGCAGACTGCCTGAGTTCAGGAGTTTGAGACCAGCCTGGGCAGCACAGTGAAACCCTGTCTCTACTAAAATACAAAAAAAAAATTAGCCAGGCATGGTGGCATGTGCTTGTAGTCCCAGATACTCAGGAGGCTGAGGCAGGAGAATTCTAAGAACCCAGGAGGCGAAGTTTGCAGTGACCTGAGATCATGCCACTGCACTCCGGCCTCGGCAACAGAGCAAGACTCCATCTAAAAAAAAAAAAAAATGAATGATTAAAGGAAGTTCTCTACATAAAGGAAATAATAGCAGAAGAAGGCCCCTGGAACTTCAAAAAGGAAGAATGGATATCAGAGTGGATAAAAATAGGAGAAAATAGGCTATCCTACTTCTGATGAGTTCCTTAAATCATATTTGATGGTTGAAGCAGAAATTTTAGCGCCATCTAATGTGGTGTTCAGTATAGGTGTAGAAAATACTTGAGACGATTATATCTAAAAAGTGGGCAAAGTAAAAGGACAAGAATGGAAGTAAGGTTTCTATTCTTCAGTTGAGTGGTAAACATCAGTACCAGTAGACTGTGATACGTTTTGTGTGTATCTTGTAATAGCTATAGCACCCACTAAGAAAACTGTGCAAAACAAGATACTTGAAAACACTGTAAATGCAAGCCATGTGCCACATAATGATGTCTCAGTCAGTGATGGATCACATCTACAATGGTGGCTCATAAGATTATAATGGAGCCGAAAATCTTCTGTTTCCTTGTAATGATGTAGCCACTGTAACATCATAGCATGGTGCATTACTCATGTATTTGTGGAGATGCTGGTGTGAACAAATCTAGTGCACTGCCAGTCATTTAATAAATAAAAAGGAGTGATATATATATATATATATATATATATAAAGCTTAAGGATAAGATTTACATCTTATTCTATATATCCTCTAGAAAGAAAATATTTTATACCGTTATACAATGGGGGTTTGTTTTAAGTTATTATTATAAAAGTCAAAAGGTTAAAAACATTTAAGGATAAAGTTAAAAAGTTATATCAAGCTAAGGTTAATATATTGTTGAAGAAAGATTTTTCTAAGTAAATTTAGTGCAGTCTGTGTCTAGTGTTTATAAAAATTGTACCGTACTAAAATAGTGTATAGTAATGTCCTAGGCTTCACACTCGCTGACCACTCACCCACTGACACCCAGAGCTTTCAATCCTATAGACCCTATTCATGGTAAGTGCCTGATATAGGTGTACCATTTTTTTTTTAATCTTGCATGCTGTATTTTTACCATACCTTTTCAATATTTGATATGTTTAGATCCACAAATGCTCACCGTTACGTTACGGTTGCCTGCAATATTCAGTAGAGCACCATGCTGTACAAGTTTGTAGCCTATGGGCAATAGGCTGCACCATATAGCCTAGGTGTGTGGCAGGCTATGCCACCTAGGTTTATGTAAGTACGCTTTATGACGTTCACAAAATGACGAAATTGCCTAATGTCACATTTATCAGAATGTATTCCCAATGTTAAATGACACATGGCTATACAGCAGGTGAAATCCTAAAAAAATACACATGTAACCCATGGGAAGTTAAGAGAAAAAGAGGAATTAGAAACAAAAGAAACAACAGAAAACAAATAATAAAATGGCAGATTTAAACCCTAACTCATCAACAATTACCTTAGATACAAATGGTCTAAATATACCAATTAAAAGACAGAAATTGACTGAGTGGACTAAAAATGTATGATTCAGTGTATGCAGTCTACAAGAAACTCATTTCAAATACAAAAACATAGGTAAAGGGATAGAAAAAGGTAGACCATGCAAACTTTAATTTTAAAAAAGGCAGGAGTGGCTATATTCATATCTGATAAAGCAAGCTACTAGAGACAGAGGACGGACAGGCCAGGTGTGGTGGCTCACACCTGTAATCCCAGCACGTTGGGAGGCCAAGACGGGCAAATCACGAGGTCAGGAGTTCAAGACCAGCCTGGCAAACACAGTGAAACCATGCCTCTACTAAAAATAAAAAAAAGTATCCAGGTGTGGTAGCACGCATCTGTAGTCCCAGCTACTTGGGAGGCTGAGGTGGGAGATTCACTTGAACCCAGGAGTCAGAGGCTGCAGTGAGCTGAGGCCATGCCATTGCACTCCAGCCTGGGTGACACAGTAAGATTCCCTCTCAAAAAAAAAAAAAAAAAAAAAAAAGGAGGAACATTTCCTAAGGCCAGAAAGCTTAAGCCACCAGGAAGACACCAAACAGTAACATAAAGACCAACCGCTGTTCTGGTTGGTGTCTCTCCTTCTTCACAGGACTGAAGAGCTTTTGGTAGTAAAGATCACAGTAGCTGGTCTTGATTCTCACCCCACCTGCCCCCAGGACGTGCTTTAGGAATGCTGTTAACTAACCGTAGTGGAAGTCAGTCTTGCAGTCTGACTTACAAGTCTACACTCCTCTTCAGAACAGACCTCCAGGGAGTGAGGTGTCTATACCAACTGAGTTGCCCCAGGAGGCAGAGATAGTGTAGACTGGCTCCCTCTTGAGGCATCGGGGGGGGCTTGCCTTCCCAGCATGCTCTCTTTGGGATTTTGCTAGAGTTTTCCTTCGGGTACCTGCGCCCTAAATGTAGAGAAAATGTCCAGAAGCTGCTCTGCAGGCCCTTTTATAGGTCCTCCCAAGAAACCTTGGGGTTCTTATGCAAATAACTTCCCAGCTCTTGAGAGACATATGCAGATTAGGCCCCACAGTGACCCCACGCAAGAAACCATATCCATAAATAATCCCAACTTGAAGACCCACTGGGGTCAACCAACGAACCATTTGATTAAGTAATGCATTGAAATGCAGCAAGGTCCCATGTCCAACGGGAACGTAAATCTGAGGGGAATGGCCGGGAGTAAGTGGAAGCCTCTCGTGATTGTATGACAATGATACTTGGTTGGAAAGGAAATTATTTGCTTGGGAAATCTCCACAGTGGCATTATGAGGTCACCAGTGTGTTGCTAATGGTTTCTGTGCTTTTTAGTTTGGCATTTGACCTGTACCTAAAATTTACAGGACATGATGTGGTGGCAGGTTTGCCTGGTGAGCCCAGTGAGGTGGGCCAGCGGGTGAGGCCAGAGTGAGCCAGGCTGTGGCCTCAGAGGGGACGTTTGGCCCTGTGCCTTTTAGGGAGAAGGGCTGCGTCCTGGGCTCCCAAACCAGACAAACCAGAGATCCAGCTCAAACATCCCTGACCACATCCTCCTCCTGAGTCTGTCCTTGTTCATGTTTCTATGGTGGCATCTTTACTGTGGTGCTCAAACTTCAAACTTCGGCTGTCTGCGACCCCCGTAACCCAGGCCTCCTCCTCACACTAGCCTGAACCTGTGTGCTCAGGCAGCAGCATCAGCCCCACGCCACGCCTCTCCGCATAGGGGCTTGTCTCTCCTTCTCATCCATGTTGCCGGCGTCTGCCCGTGTCCAGCACCTGACCTTTGGGATTCATCTCGTAGGCCTCTCTAGTGCTGAGTCTTGACACTTGCCTGGACCCATCTGTACCAGCCCCCCGCTGCTCTTGGTCATTGCCCACCCTGGCAATAACCTCTTTGACCTGAGTCCCCACGGGAAGCTCCAGCTCCTCCCTCCTTCATTTCTTCCCCTCATCCATCCTCACCCATGAACAGTCACTGCAAGAATCCACTTAGCATGTCCAGGACCCCACTATGGCAGAGGCCACCATCCTTTGCATCCTGCACACCTCACTATGTGCATGGCCTTTGTGCCAAAGGGCAGGATTGCACGTTGGTTAAAGGGGGCTCTGCAGCCCAGTTGATGCCCAGTTCGAATCCTGGCTTCACCGGTCTCTAGCTATGAGACCCAGGGCAAGTAAGTGAGATTTTCTCTGCCTCTAAGGTCTTTATCTATAAAATCTAGATCATAAGCCTGGCTCCCCTACAAGGCTATTGGGCAGAGTAATGAATTCATCCATATAAAGTATTTAGAACAGGGCCTCACACACAATAAGTGGTAGGTGTTTACTGCTTTGCTAAGTTAATCTTTAAGAGGCAAGGGCGCTTGTAAAAGCTCATCTCTGTCCCCTGTAGCAATGTGCCATTGCACCATGCTTAGCAAGCTACGGCCACCCCGCCTGAACGCAAAGGCTAGCATCAAAACCAGGTTGAATGGAGGTGAAGGGAATTCCAAAAGAGCGTTGTCTTCCCTGAAAGAGTTGAAGTGAATATTAGCTCTGAAGCAGATGGCTCTCGAAGAACAACTTTTAGTGAAAAAAATGCCTACAAAGGCTGGGTGCCATTTTCTCAAATTCTCAGTCTCCTTTGTCAACCAGCTTGGGATCTTCCCTCCAGAGCTCTTCCAAGTGGGTCTTTCTACAGCTGGCTCGTCGCCACAGCACGGGGCTCCTCGTCTCTCAGGGTTGAGCTGTTGCCTCTCGTTCTTAGCCACAGGTGGGCTCTCCACCCTGCTAAGGATATTTGTGTTCCTTACAGGACAGATCTTAATTTATTTTGCAACATTATTGTGCTTCTATTTAGTTTCCATTCTCCAACAGAAGAGGGAAGAAAGAGGTGATTCAAAGCTGCATGTCACCACTGAGAACAGACAGATTCCTGAGACAGGTCCCAAAGTCACAGCCAGTGGCCTCATCACCTGGAGAGCCTGGCCTCTCTGGCTGCTATTCCACATGTGTGCCCATCCTTACCCATACACTGGCCTTTTTTTTTTTTTTTTGACACAGAGTCTTCCTCTGTCACCCAGGCTGGAGTACAGTGGCGTGATCTTGGCTCACCACAACCTCCGCCTCCTGGGTTCAAGTGATCCTCCTGCTTCAGCCTCCCGAGCGTGTCACCATGCCCAGCTAATTTTTTTGTATTTTTAGGAGAGACAGGGTTTTATCCTGTTAGACAGGATGGTCACGATCTCCTGACCTCGTGATCTGCCCACCTCGGCCTCCCAGAATGCTGGGATTACAGGCGTGAGCCACCACGCCCGCTGGGCGGACACTGGCCTTCTATCAGCCACACTCAGCAGGACCACACAGCCCACCTTCCTAACACTGCTGTGCCAGGTGCTGCCTGCTGCACCTGGGGCTAGTGGCTCAGGCTTCAGCCCGGGACTGTTCTTGTGATGATGGAAGGACCTGGCTCTTTGTCTTTAATTGTCCTGGCCTCACAGTAGGAATCTCAGCAAACTGTGTCCCATAACTAGGATCGCTATGGAGTGATGGGGACTAGGACAGAAGGGCGTGGAAGAGGGTGTGGTCAGTGCTTGCTGGGGGCCGGGAGGGGTGGGGGATGGGGATGATGGGAGGCTCTGAAGAGGCTTCCCCAGATATATGATGCTGGGCTGAGTTTTCAAAGATGAGTGGGTGTTCACTAGCAGACTGCCAAGGAAGCGGGTGGAGAATTGCAGGTAGAGGAAGCACCTGGAGCAAAGATGCGGCGGCACAGAGCTACGCAGGGGGGAAGTGTCCAGTGAGGGGTGAGCGGGCCGGGGTACCCCTTGCTCCAGGGCTGACTCCGGATGGCACCCCGACCTAAAGTGCAGAGCTGCACTAAAAATCATTCACTCTGGCTGGTCCAACGGGCCAGATTTTGCCTGCAAAAGAACCAGCAGCCTTCCTCCACAGACCCAGGGGTGTGCTGGAACAAGGCTATATTTTGGGTCCAGGGGGAGATTGGCCAGCACTGCTAGGGAGGCAGGCTCTGCATGGAAAAGGCAGTTGGAGGCCGCTCAGGGGAAAGCCTCAGCCTGGGGAACAGGCAGGCCTTCTGGAGGGAGGTGTGCCATCAAGTCAGGCCCACCCGCCTTTAGGATTAGGCAGGCCAAGTGAAGCAGAGTTTACCCTCCCTCAAGGCAGGAATTCCAAAGAACCATCCTGGACAGCTCCTCTGTAGTGTTTAATTACCCATTATAATCCATTAACTAGTTAGACATCGATATTTAATTAATTAAGCATTTATTGAATGACATCTATATACCAGGCATTGCCCATCCCATGGGGGTTAAAGAAGTTGTAAAACATGATCCCTGCCCCCCAGGAGCTCGAGTCTGGGGAGATGGCTTCATACCCAAGTGCTACCTGCGCCATGTGATCTCCGCTGGAGCCTCAGCTGTGGACACAGAGAAAGGCAGACACTCACTTCGCTGGCAAGAAGCTGGGGCTGGGGAGGGGTTAAGAGATGCTTCTGAGAAAGAGTATCATGGAGCTGAGTCTTGGAAGATTAGTAGGAGTTTAATCAGTGGACATCGTGTGAAGCAAACTTCAAGTCAGCTACAACAGCATTTCAAAGGCATGAAGTTATGCAAACCATGGTGTGTCAGGGGAGCATCTGGTAGAGGCTTGTTAGTTCACAGCATTCACACCACTCCCCACCTCCCAAACCCACGGCTGATGAGCCAGCCAACCACAGCAATCTCTCTTCTTCCCCTTCTGCGAAGGGTTCCAGGCAGGTATAACAAATCTACAGAATCAGTGCTCCTGGCCATCCTAGGATTCAGATTTTTGTGTTGCTAGATTAGAAGGTGTTTAGGGAAGAGTGGCAGGAGATGACATTGGGAAAGTAGTTTGGGGCCAGAACATAATGAGTCTGTGTCATTCTGAATTCCATCCTGCTGCCAGTGACAGCCCCACCCACCTGCCCCTCACCTGTCGGTTAGCACAACCTTCAGTCTCCCCAGGATTCTCTCACTATTCCTTGTTCACCTTCAGATCCGTGCCTGCTTCTCCTGCACACCTGCAGTTTCTCCAGCATTGATTTTGGGGGAACCTTCGAGCTCTCATCAATAGCCACCAGCTCTCTTCTTTAGAAACCACAGGCCTGAACCTCTTGGTTTTATATATGCCATGAAAAGCAGGTACTGTAAGGCGGAATTATTCTACAATGGACTATTGGCACACTCAGCTCCATTTATTTAAGAAAATGTTTGCAATATGGAAACTCCGGCAACTTATTAATCCACCACTCATCTTTGACTCCCTACATAAAAGCTTCCCCCAGAACGGCCTACACAAGGGTGCCTGGTCATGCAGCTCTGGAGAATGTGTAAAAGAACCACCACAAAGCACAAAAAGGTAAAAACAGGAATGAGGAAGACGAGAGGGCAAATAGCAAACCCCAAGTGCCGTAACACTAGATGATGTTATTGTCCTATCCTCCTGAACTTCTGAGTTGATAACATTGGAAAAAATGGATGTTCTCTTCCGATGAGCATATGTTCTGCAGTGCCAGGTGATGACGCGGTCTTCCTCTCATGCGCCAGTAACCTTATCAGGAGACAACAAAATCTGCCGTCCAGTTATAATCAGAAAGTATAGCTCGATACTCACGGCCAGTACACATTTTGCTAAATGCTCTTGGTTTTGGCAACTGTCTTCAGCATCCAGGTGGACTGTTTACATTCCAGTAGGCAGGTTAACTTTTCTGAAGGTATATTTGATGACAAGCCCATTTTAGCAGGTCACATGATGTGGCCCTTCAAAACCACCCATTTTAGAAACCATGCTGAACCTCTCCTAGGCTCTTGTCTTGTCTCTACAGCGGGGAGCCCTGAGGTTTCAACTGCACTTCAGCACTTGGACATATTCAGGAAACCATTTCCTGAGAAGAGCCCTGGCCCTGTGTCCAGGTTCTGTAACCCACCCTGGGTGGAGATGAGATGAGACGACCTTTCATCCAGGCAAAAAAATGTAATTGGCTCTTCCATTTTCACAGGAAATTTGTAATTTTGCTTCCTACAATCATTGCCAGCAAAGCTTTGGGCCTTCTTCTCAATCACCCAAAATACCTGCCTGTCAAGCAGGTCACCTGTGGTTAACATACTTTTTCTCACTCCTGTGTTGCATGAATAAACACAGCGATGAGGAAGATGAGCTTCAACAAGGAGACAAAGGGCCTGCTAACCTTCCTTTCCTCTAGGTAGTTCTTGGAGATGAGGGTGCATACCCTTCCCCAGCATTGGAGTCTGAGGGAAGACGGCTTGGAAAAGGAATATTTAAATTTATATAATTTCATTTTCACAAACTGAAAAATGACCTATCATTTTTAAGAATAAAAACTGCAGAATGTGAAGCTCTCCAGATTCTTTTGGCAGATGGAGGTCATGGAAGGGCAAAGCTCATCCTTCATGCATCCCCCATGAGTGGGCTGAGCTTCTTATGTTTATCAAAAAATAGGGCACAAGTTTAAAGGATGGTGTGAGATGGCTCTAGACTTCCTGATTAAACTCTACTCCTGAATGGGGAGAACAGGCAACATGCGAATACCAATAGAAACTTCTTTCAAGTTGGGCCGCATTAGTACCAAATAGTCAAAGAATAAAGCTTGGTGTGACTCCCATTTAGAAAGCCGCATTGGAGAGCATCAAGGAAGACAGTAGCAGAAGTTCAGAGGGAGGAGCAGCAAGGAAATTGCCAAAGCCAGATACCTGGGAGGGAGACGTGACTGGAAGCCCAGTGAGCACAGCTGGGCTATTCTTGGCATACAGTAGACACCACCAAGGCATTAAGTGCTCAGTTCACATTCTCCTCATTCATTGGGTCACCCTTACGTGTAGTGTGTAGACATCTAACATCATGCCAACTCGGTCACCAAAAAGCTACCTACTCAGACTATGCTGTATTGCAATTGCTTGAACGCCTCCCAGGTTGAAGCGATTCTTGTGCCTCAGCCTCCCAAGTAGCTGGGATTCCAGGCACCTGTCACCACGCCTGGCTATTTTTTGTATTTTTAGTACAGATGGGGTTTCCCCAGGGAAATCCCATCAAAGACCTACAAATCCATGGCACCTTGACTTTGAAAGAGGATCCATGTAAGAAACAATCATATAAAATCACTGATATATAAAGACCTATATATGACTGGTTTCTTTCAAAATGGAGGCCTTATAAATTGATGAACTTCCTTTTATTAAATATTGAAAACTCTACAACCTGTGCGTTTCTTGTTTTGTCCTAGCTTTTAGTTAGATTTTTTTGTGCTTAGTCATAATAGGGATATTGGCTTAGGGTTTTTCTTTTTTTTTTTTTTTTCCTGAGACGGAGTTTTGCTCTGTCACCTAGGCTAGAGTGCAGTGGAGTGATCTTGGCTCACTGCAACCTCCACCTCCAGGATTAAAGCAATTCTCCTGCCTCAGCCTCCTGAGTAACTGGGATTATAGGCGTGTGCCATCACGCCCAGCTAATTTTTGTATTTTTAGTAGAGATGGGGTTTCATCATACTGGCCAGGCTGGTCTAGAACTCCTGACCTTGTGATCTACCCGCCCCGGTCTCCCAAAGTGCTGGGATTACAGGCATGAGCTGGCTGGCTTAGGTTTTTAGATACAACTTTCTCCTAATTTTTATTACTTTGTAGTTGGTCTTTAAAAAGAAAAACTTTAAAAATTGATTTTTATTTTTTATAACTTTTAATTTTCTTTGCCTGTGTCGTTTTCTGGATTAAGGTGGCATATTATATAAATAGTTCTCTAGAAATAATTTCACACAGTGGTTTCTATTACAAACTGTCTTATCTAAAGGTATCCTTTTCTTTAAAAGTGAAATTTCCACGCATTTAAGAAGATTTAAAAATAGCTATATATGCAGGTTTTATTACACACTCACACACACACACACACACAGCCACAACCTTAAAAATCTACAAAGATTAGATACTATAGGCAATATTTTAAAGAAAAACTACTTTAGCACTTGGATATTCCTTTTAAAGAGACCACTGAAATTCATTTTGTTCAATTCCTTTCTTTATACCGTGATTAGAAATAAGAACAAAGTCACAGCAACAGCACTGTGTAGGAGGCACCTGCTCTGCTCCAGGTGCTGTGCCAATGCTGACCCGTTACTGTTAATCTCCACCCACAGCCGGGGTAAAAGGAATTCACTTATTTCATAGACTAATAAACTGAGGCTCACAAGGGCTGGACACCTTGACTAAGCTCACACAGTCATTTAATCTCCTAATAATAACAATGTTTTAAATAACTATATCAGACTTGATCTATCAGAGTCCTTTGAGGCCATGGTAGTAGCCTAGTACCCCCATTTTTCTAAGAGATAGTTATTTTTTTCATCTCTCTTCTTTTCTCTTTTCTACTTTTCCACACTTCCTACTTAGCCTTTTAGAAATGTAATCATAGCCTCTTACCTCCTCTTCACCAGACGCTCCCTACAGGGCAAGTTCATCTAACTATGTGCTTAGAAGCTCCAGAGCAGAACTCTCACCCACCAGGAGGCTGCCTGAACAGATAACAGCCCATTTACAACCCAAAGTATGCACACTAGAATTTTTGGCCACCTTTACAACCTATTTCTTCCCAGGAAGACGCCAATTCAACTGGCCAGTAGATAAGACACTGAAGAGTACACAGACCCCTCCTCACCACATCCCACTCACCTGCTCACTTCCATCACTGTGTAGTCCCCTACTTTTAAAATTGCCCACTTTTTTTTTTTTTTTTTGAGACAGAGTCTCACTCTGTAGCCCGGGTTGGAGTGCAGTGGCACAGTTTCAGCTCACTGCAACCTCTGCCTCCCAGGTTCAGGCAATTCTTGTGACTCAGACTCCAGAGTAGCTGGGATACCAGGCGCCCACCACCACGCCCAGCTATTTTTTGTATTTTTAGTAGTGATGGGGTTTTCCCATGTTGGTCAGGCTGGTTGCAAACTCCTGAACTCAGGCGATCCGCCCAGAGGCTGAGATTACAGGTGTGAGCCACTGCACCCAGCCAAAATTGCCCACTTTCTGCCTCAGAAGTGAAGTGGTACCCATAAGGCAGGAAGCCTGTACTTCTTCCCCTAAGCTAGCTTTGGAATTAAAAGTCACTTTCTTTCTACCAGGCCTTGCTCTTCTTAATTGGATTCAGAAGAACCTGCAATTCAGTGACACGGTGATCAGCAGAAAGCCTGCTGGCCTCGTGAGCAAGTAACCTTTGCAAGCATTCATAGGTTCCCGGGGGGTGTGTGCACTTGTGTGTGGGGGATAACTTTGGACCCACCTTGTTACTGTCCCATGGTCAGTAGTTTCTATTCCAAACTCTGTTTTTTCTGTCTGCTTTTTGGAGCTCCTAATAAGGCGATCGGAGCACAGACTCTTCTGCTTGGCACATTCTCGGTTCCGCGCACCCCACCCATTTCATTTTGTGCTTCAGTATCGCAGTTTCCAACAGTAGGACGCCTGGTTTTTGGATGACATTAATGAGTTAAGAGCAGCAGATTTATAAACATGTGAGTTTCTTATTTGGCTAAAGTCGTTTGGTTTTCATTTTTTGTTAACTCTGTGTTTAATCATCCTAAAACCAAATTGTCTTTTTCAACACAAATAAATGATTTCCTTCTTAGATCCAAGAGCTTTCAGGCTTTGAAGATAAAAGCACAGCCTGTTTCACGGCTCGAAACTTTCCATGACATGCTGCGGAGACAGGAAGCGCATTTGCGGTCCCAGGCGCATTCTAAGAGGTTCATTTAGAGAGAGGGTATCTGATTCAAAAGCAGCGACCCTTACTTCCTAAACTGTGAAGGACACCGGACTGCTCCGTAGTCCTCAGAGTCAGAAGTGACCACGCAATGGCGCTGCCCTGACGCCAAGGCTCCCACTAGCTCGGTAAAGCGGCGGGGAATGCCCTGAGACACCAGACTATGCTCAGCTGTGATCATGTCCTAAAGGGAAGGGTAGCAGCCGCTTGGAAAATGGGACGTGTATGTTTGTCAACACCACTAAAAGTTAAAGGCCTCACACGGAAAAACTGGGTTAAAATACAAACTTCAATGTATTATTATTGTTTTATCTTCTCAAGGAGAACTGAGAAGTAATGATCCACACATTTGTCATGCTCAACAGAGCCTTAAGGGAAGTTAACACAGAACATTAAACACCATCTATTAAAGAATCTCATTTCACAATAGTGAGTAAAAGGAAAAAAACATGAGCAAACAAAGGAGGCCATTCTTCCCCCCAGTTTATTTTCATGCTCAAACTAAGCTATTAGTTACAAGAGGGGAAGAAAGACAAACTTAAATGCTTTTAAAATTTAGGCTATAATAGAATTGTTTTTTCTTGCGAAATACTGTTTTAAGTCCCTCTATTCAGAATACCACCCTGCACCTTAGAGCAGTGACTGCTGGCCTCACTTCCTTGACTTTGATTTGAGATTTCCTGGAAGCAACGTTGTCTTTTTCTGTTTTCCAGCCCATTTCTCCTCACTAGACGCTTGAACTCCTTAGAGACCAGGCTGGTGTCTCCAGCCTCCCGTGCCTCCCACCTCACCTCCTGGCATCTCCAGCACCCACACAGCGCTGTGGCCCCAGGCATGGCCACTACTGGTGGGCTGCATCCCAAGAGGTGACCATGGCATTCCCAGAGAATGCAGCTCGTGTTCTCAGACAGGCACGGGCCAGCTGTGTCTGTTTCACTCTGTGAGCAGGTCTGAACCTGTAACTGCTCTTTTATTTTAGTCTTGAGAAAGATCCATTTTGTTGTGAATGCCGTCTCTACAGAAGGAGAGTCCTTGTTGGGACTAGGATAAAATTATCAAAATTAGCCCCAGAAACAGCAGTAATTTAGGAGTGCCTTACCTTATCCTGAGGTGGTTTGTTCGGCAACGGTTGATGTGCCCTGCTAGTGAAAGCACCCTGCAAGCCATTGGAATCACTGTTCCTGTTTTCCAGGACTGGGAAGAGAGGCAGATAAACGCATGGGCATATTTTTTCCAGAGTCAGAAGTGATGCAGGAGCATAGGCAGCGGTGTGGGTGCCCTCAGGAGAGACACCACACACAGTTAGGAGGGGTGCAGGAAACTTTCCTGCAGAGGGGCTGTCTCAAAAGATGGACAGCAATCAGTAAGAGAAGGGGAGGCAGAGAGGCCATACCAGGCAGAAGTAATGGTGGGTATGAAGGCAAGGAGGTGAGAAGAGCATAGATGGTCTTAGAAATGACAGAGGAAGTTTAGAGCGCTGCACGCATGACAGTGGCGGGGGGCGGGGGCAGATTATAAAAAACTGGCAATGCTGTGTGGAGGATTTAGACTTTATTCTAAGGGTATTTTGACAGGCAGCCTCTGAGACAGCTTCTGGGAAATGTTCCCTCCTTGTCTATATTTTGGAAGAATCTGTGAAGGATTGATGTTAATTCTTCATTAAATGTTTGGTAAAATTCATCAGTGAAGGCATCTGGTCATGGGCTTTTATTTTGTGGAAAATTTTTTGATGACAAATTCAACATCTTTCTTGTTACATGTATATTCAGATTTTTGTCCTTCTGAGTTTCAGTAGTTTGTGTGTTTCTATAAATGTGTCCATTTCATCTAGGTTATCTAATTTATTGTCATCTCACTGTTCGTAATACATCCTTCAAACTCTATTTTTGAAAATAATGCCCTTTCTCCACACCTGATTTTAGTAATTTGAGTCTTCTCTTTTTTTTTTTGTCAGTTTAATTGTTTTGTGATTTTGATGATCCGTTTTATCAAATTTTCTCTATTTTAAAAATTCTCCATTTTATTTATTTTCTTTCTAATCTTTATTATTTTCTTCCTGCTGCTTATTTTTGGGTTTTGTTTTTCTTTTTCTAATTTCTTAGAATAGAATGTTAGATTATTGAGATGAAACTTTTCTTTCTTTCTTAAAAATATGTTGATAGCTACAAAATTCCCTATAAGCCCTGATTTAGTTGCATCCTTGATTGCTTGAGTGTTGCTATGTTGTGTTTTCATTTTCATTCATCTCAAAGCACTTTTTAATTTATTATGGGAATTGGCTCACTTGATTTTTGACTATGGAGGGTAAGAAGTTCCCTGACAGGCTATCTGGAAGTCAGATTCTGCTCCGCCCTGGGCTTGTCGTTGCTGTCTGTTGTTATTATTTTACTTAGTGGTATTTCTAAATAATTCTGTAAAGTCTATATTCTTTATCATGTTTAGCCACTGAGCTGTCTGCTCAGTCAGCTCAGCAGTCAGTGAATGAATGGACAGAGGTGTCCCTGAACGCCAGTGACCAGTGAATCTCCTAGTCCTTGGAAGGCTGCTCTGTGTGCATGTTGGGCGCTCCCTCAACACTCAGCCAGGCAGTTGAAACTGTGCCTTAGCTTTCGCTTTCTGGTTTTACAGAGCCCCAAGATCAGTCAGAATTGAGCTCTTTGGGCCTTCTCAGGCCTTTTCTGAGCATGTGCATGGCCCTGGACACATGCAGAGTCTTACACATGCCTGCGGCCTTCTAGATGCCCAGGAAGGAGGTGAAGCTTGTCAAAGACACTATGGAGAGCTCATTCCCAGATTTTCCCTTTATGGTTTTTGATCAGCTTATTGTCTGCCCAACTGTTATCCACAGCCTTAGGCAGCCACAAAGCACCGAGCCAGAAAGTTAAACAACGGTCTCTAATTTTTTTTTTTTTTTTTTTTTTTTTTTTTTTACAAACACCCCTGGAGAAAAGCCTTTGTACTAGGTGAGTTCTAAGTCAGGTCAAACAAAAATGAATGGGGTCTTCCAGGGAACTACTACAGAGGCTAAATAATGATGGTTCCATGGGAACGAGGCTTTAAAGGGCCCCCAACTCCATTGATCTCTCTTTGATGGCTACCAGACTGCTGTTTTACTGATTGTTAGAGTTTTCTAGGGAACCACCACGTGTAGGATAGGAATAGGGCAGGCTTTGTGAAACACCACAAAGCTTGCTGTTCATACCAAGACTCAGCCATGCAATTAAATAAAAGCTTCCCGGATTATTCCTAGCTTTTGGTGGTTAACTTTCAGGGTTCTAGAAAAGTTGATTTTGACAATTTTTGCCAGTTTTCTTGTTGTTTTTTTGGAAGAATTTGTCGATTGTCAATGATCAGTCTGTTTGGATATCTATTATCAATCAGTTTTACGTTCAGAGGATCACTCTGGCCCTAGTGTGTGGAAGACACTGGGGTATGAGGAAGGCTGGAGTGAGAGGGATGAGTTGGGAGTTTTGTGGTCAACAGGCAGCAGACAATGGAAACCCGCGCTGAGGGGGTCAGAGCCGAGACACCACCCAAAAGTTCAGACGTGCGAATGATACCACTGGCCAGGTTCTGTGCTCAGTGCTTTAGTTCCTTTTTTGTACATCACTGTACCTATTTTAACAATGACAAAACTATACTCATGATGTTTAATACCTTGCCCAAGGTCACACAGCTAAAATGGGGTTACAGCAGGTTTTGGAATCTATATTTGTGTGATTTTAAAATCCATGTTTATAATCACTACCCTGTATTTCTAGATGCAGGGTGAATGACTATAGTAAAAAAAAACATTCTTCATTTGACAAATATTTATTGATGACCCATTGTGTGCAAGTATTGTTCTGGGGTCTGGGGATATAATAGTTAACAGTATAGAAAAAAAAAAAAAAAAAAAAAAAACTGGCCAGGTGTGGTGGCTCATGCCTATAATTCCAGAACTTTGGGAGGCCAAGGCAGGTGGATCATTTAAGGTCAGGAGTTTGAGACCAGTCTGGCCAACATGATGAAACCCCATCTCTAGTAAAAATACAAACATTAGCCAGGCTGGTGGCACACACCTGTAATCCCAGCTACTAGGGAGACTGAGGCAGGAGAATCACTTGAACCCAGGAGACGGAGGTTGCAGTGAGCCAAGAGAGTGCCACCGCACTCTAGCCTGGGCAATGGTGTGAGACTCCATCTCAAAAAAAAAAAAAAAAAGAAAAAAACTCCCTGTTCTCATGGTGCTTACATTCTCGTTGTCAAAGACAGACAATAAAAAAGATATACATGGAGTATCTTATGTAGGGTAATACAACATGTTAAAATAGAATAAGGAGAGAAAGAGGGCATTGGGTGGCTGTGGGAGGATGTTTGTATTAGTCCGTTTTCATGCTGCTGATAAAGACATACCCAGACTGGGCAATTTATAAAAGAAAGAGGTTTAATGGACTCTCCGTTCCACATGGCTGGGGAGGCCTCATACTCATGATAGAAAGCAAGCAGGAGCAAGTTACATCTTATGTGGATGGTGGCAGGCAAAGAGAGAGCTTGTGCAAGGTAACTCCTTCTTATAAAACCATCAGTTCTCATGAGACGTAGTCACTAACACGAGAACAGCACGAGAAAGACCTGTCTCCCATGGTTCAATTACCTCCCACTGGGTCCCTCCCACAACACATGGGAATCCAAGATGAGATTGGGGTGGGAACACAGACAAACCATATCAATGTTTAAAGAAAGTAGCCAGGTAGGCTGGGCGCAGCCGTTTACCACCGTAATCCTAGCACTTTGGGAGGCTGAGGAAGGCAGATCATCTGAGGTCAGGGGTTCGAGACCAGCCTGATCAACATGGTGAAACCCGGTCTCTAACTAAAAATACAAAAGTTAGCTGGGCGTGGTGGTGCATGCCTGTAATCCTAACTACTCAGGAGGCTGAGGTAGGAAAATCAATTGAACCCAGGAGGCAGAGGTTGCAGTGAGCCAAGATTATGCCACTGTACTCCAGCCTGGGCAACAGAGCAA
>NW_022436972.1:3779095-3915384 GCF_009761245.1 Sapajus apella | reverse complement strand
AGAAAGAAAGAAGGAAGGAAAGAAAGAAAGAAAGAAAGAAAGAAAGAAAGAAAGAAAGAAAGAAAGAAAGAAAAAGAAAGAAAGAAAGAAAGAAAGAAGAGAAAGAAAAAGAAAGAGAAAGAAAAAGAGAAAG
Source organism: Sapajus apella (assembly GCF_009761245.1). Taxonomy (NCBI): domain Eukaryota; kingdom Metazoa; phylum Chordata; class Mammalia; order Primates; family Cebidae; genus Sapajus; species Sapajus apella. Next base: position 3,915,251 of record NW_022436972.1, on the reverse strand, counting down.
AAGTCAGGTAAGGCCTCACTGGAGAGTGATGTTTGAGTAAGGACCTGAAGCCGGGGAGGAGTCACATACAAATTTGGGTGAACAGCTTGCGGGCAGAGAAGTAAGAGAGGTAGCAGATGCAAAGACCCTGAGTGGGAACAGCAAGGGGCTGACTTGGGTGCTGAATGAAGCTGACAGTGTCGGGGAAGAGTCTAAGGACATGAGGACAGAGAAAGAATGAGGCACCAGATCTCACAGGCCTGGCAGGCCTCGGACCGACAGGAGTTTGACTTTGACTCTGCAGGATTAGAAGGATGACTCGATTTTTATGTTGAGAACAGGAAGACAACGCCAGGCGGGAATCTTGGCAGTAATCCAGGAAAGGGCAGTAGAGGTGTGGCCCGAAGTGGGAGCAGCAGCGGAGGTGAGCAGCAGCCAGCCTCTGTAGACTGTATTTTGCAGGTGGAGCTTACAGGTTAGTGAGGGCCTGGAGGCAGGGAGTGAGGAAAGGAAGCTGTCAGGGATGACTTCAAGTTGTTGGGCCTGAGCAACTGGAAGGACGGAGCTGTCCTTGCCAGGATAGGGCAGAGTGGGAGGAAGCGGTCTGGGGAATTGGAGCAAGGCTGAGCCTGGGGCTGTTTCACTTGAGTTACTGATTTAACATCCTCCTGGAGCTTCCTAGCAGGCAGACGTATAAACAAGTCTGTTGTTGAGGGAAGGCATGGACATATAGATAGCATTGGAAGCCATGAGTCTGGATGAGCAGGAGTAGGAGGGACGAGAAGGCCCAGAAATGACCAACACCAGCCTCCTGGTGCAGGGCAGGAGGGTTGGACATCATGGACGAGAATACTGGAGAAGCACAGCCCCCTGTCCCTCCTCAGCCTTGCCTCCTACCCTGTCCACCTCTATGAAGGTATCATTGCATTAGTGACATTCACATTGACAACCTGGATTCATAAAGAGAAATGAGCAAAGCAACAGCTCGGGGTGTGTGGAGCACCCAAGTGAGCACTCTCTGCTCGGGGCTCCCTCCTGTGCCATCTCAGTAAAGTTCCTCATACATGCAGAGGGCAGAGAGCCCTGAGGTTAATTTTTAAAAGGTTTCTACCAAAAAAGTTAAATCTTAATTAAGCGTACATCTGAAATTCAAACAGATCAGCTCAGTTTTCGGTAAAATGAATTCGCAGGGACTAGCTCTTGCCCAGGGACATTGGACAAATGAGATTTGCTCTGTGTGAGTTAAATCAAGGTGGGAGGAGTTGGGAAGCAGGGAAAGGAACTCATTCAAGTCCTCCTAGTCCAGGATCAATGAGCATCTATTCGTTCCTCAGCACTCTCCCGAGGCTGATGAGCACAGTTTGCTGGAGAGAGTTCATATTCCATGCTCGTATTAATCTTTCCTTTCCGGGGAGCTTGCCAGTGTGCTGAGGAAAACGCACGTCCTGCCAGCATTGCTGATGTGAATGAGAGCCCTTTATTCCTCTGGCTTCTCCTGGTGACTGGCCCTCTGATCTCCCCCAGAGGGCAAGCATCTTTCTAATCATTTGCCACATACAGTTGGCTCAACCCAACCAAGCTTTTCCCTGTAGCGTCTTGTTGCTGCAATCTGTGGTTACGGTTCTTAAAGAAGAGGGATGTGTCTTTCTATCCCCAAGGAAGGAAGGTTTTCATTTGGCGTTGTTTTCCGCCGTCGTGTTTTTGTTGTTGTTGTAGAAATGGAGCAGAAAATTGCTGCTGTTCTTTTATTGCCCAACTGTCCATGTCACTTCCAGTCCTTGGGAAGAAAATCAATTGTTTTTGTAAATTTTGTTCAGACATTTGGGTTACTCTTTGCTAAAATCTTCACCATTCTTTCTGATCAACTCATTATTCTGTGATGGAAAAAAAGTCCGCTGTTTTCATATCAGTGAAAAACCATCTGCGATTGCCTCCTTTCATTATTTCGCAACCCCTCGCTTTGTCACAGGCTATTTATGAAATAGATGAAATGTTTATGCATCTATGTCATGCAACTTTACATTAAAAAAAATTATTCCTGGCCAGGCCCGGTGGCTCAAGCCTGTAATCCCAGCACTTTGGGAGGCCGAGGCGGGTGGATCACGAGGTCAAGAGATCGAGACCATCCTGGTCAACATGGTGAAACCCCGTCTCTACTAAAAGTACGAAAAATTAGCTGGGCATGGTGGCACGTGCCTGTAATCCCAGCTACTCAGGAGGCTGAGGCAGGAGAATTGCCTGAACCCAGGAGGCGGAGGTTGCGGTGAGCCGAGATCGCGCCATTGCACTCCAGCCTGGGTAACAAGAGCGAAACTCCGTCTCAAAAAAAAAAAAAAAAAATTATTCCTGAGCTTTATCTGCGTACCAAACACAATGCTTCCAGACAGTACCTCCCTCAATCTTCACAGCAACCAGGTAAGGAAACTTGTTTTTAATCTGATTTTATTAATGGGGCAACTGAAGCCAGAGAACTTGAATATCTTGCCTAAGGCCACGTACAAGCTCAGCCAGTGAGTGCTCTTCACGACGGCATCTGCTGCCCCTCATGAGAGCAGCAGCTTCTCGCAGGAAGAAGCTCTTACTTTCCAGGTTTGTGCATTTTGCATAGCAGTCACAATGTGAACCAAAATACTTCATCCTTCATTTTTGCCAAAGAGTTTAATACCATGCATGTCAGTTCCTAAAGAAATGCTGCACAGACTCATGAAACCAATTACCCTAAGAGTAACAGGTTTGTGTAGGATGGTAAGGCTTAGAACTCCTTTTAAATGGTTTAGTTTTCAAACCTGTAGCCCTGATTTAGAACACGATTTGTACCACTTGAAAGTTTTTGATTACACAACAACCAAGGAATTATAAAATTTGGGCTCCAGGAGCATCACAAGTTAACTCCAGCCAAGAGGCTCAGGTGAAAGAAAGACATTACGGTAGCAACGAGGACTTTCCATTAAATCTCAATTTCTTTCCGACTACTAGCAGATACCCTCTCTAGAAGAGGGAGAATTGGTCAACAATGTCTTAGAATCATTTGGCAGCTTTTGGGAGCACCTGTTTACTAAGGCTTTAGAATGATTAGGGGCAGATTTTGAAATTGTGCTTGACTTGGGCATAGATTGACTTAGTCGCACTGGACAGGTCGCTGACCCAGTGATGGTGCTGTCCTGGTAGGGACTAGAACAAGAGTCTCTGCAGGCAAGTGTGAAGATAGGATGTTGATGGCAGGGATGCAGAAGCCTGGGTAGGGGAGGTTGGGACCAGGCTGGGGAGGCGTTTCCTGATGTAGTCCCTGCAGCTTATGGTGGACTCCACCATGTGGGAGAGGGAACAGTGAGGCTGGGAGCTGGAGAACCCCTGGGTGAAATAAGAAGGTAAGGATTGGATTCAGATGGGAGCGCCCTTGTGAGGGTTGCTGTGTAGGACTGCCCTGGCTGCTGTAAGGAAGCAGCACAGATGGGGAGGCTTAAGTCACAGATACTTACCTTCTCACAGTGCTGGAGGCCGAAAGTCCCAGACAAGTGGTCAGTAGCATTGGTTTCTCCTGAGGCCTCTCTCCGTGGCTTGCAGGTGGCCATGTCCTCTCTGCATCCTCACAGGATCTTCCTGTGTGTATGTGCACTAATCTCCTCCTCTTACGTGGACGCCAGGCATGTTGGATTAAGGCCAACCCGAATGACCTCGTTTTAACCTAGTCACCACTTTAAAGACCCTGCCCCTAAATTCAGGCATATTCTGAGGAACTAGGGGGTAGGTATTCAACATACACATTGTGGGGGAAATAACTTAGTCCATAACAGTTGTTTTACAGTGGTCTCCAGATTAATTTTATCATGCGCCCCACTGGAAAAATATGAAACAAAACATTTGAGCATGATCACCCATTGAGTCTATTTAATTATTACAAAGTGTATTCTACTGGGCTAATATATTTTGCACAGTATAAAGCATGCCTATATAGAGACATTGTAAGGGATAAGCAGATATAAATACAAGTCCTGTTTTGTCCCGTGGCGGGCAGGATCCTCTCCGTCCTCTCTGGGGTGCACGCACCTTGCCGTGAAGCCACTGCCTTCCTGGTCACCACTTCCATCTCACTGATTCTTGTTTTTTCTAGGCTCTGGGAACCCACCTGCTCTTCAGATTGACACATTCTTTCCTTAGATATAAATACCTTCAGTCCGATTACGGTGATGTCTGGCGGCCTCGGAGCCGTTCTCTCTCTCTAAGTAGACTCTCTGTATCCTGACTGATTTATGGTTTGCTTCAGCAGTCAGATTTCCTCCAGTTCCAAGCCCTTGAGGGCACATGTCAATCGCCCGTTAGGCTGTCAGCCTGCACTTTCCATTCGCCACCCAACACTTTCCTCGGTGAAACATTTCACTCTTTTCATGCCTAATTTCCATTTCCCACCACCGAGGCTGTGAACTCCATAAGGATATTGATTAATCTAAAATCTGTCTTCCTAGTGGATTTCATAAAGTTTGCTGATATTAGAACTTTCTGTGTCGACACATGGTCAAAGAGAAAATTCACAACTCATCATTGCTTCTGATCTTATAAATTCAAGTCTTGCAGTTAAGCACGAAGGTCAATAGGATTCTAATACAATTTTTTAAAAAGATTTGTGCATTCATATCCTTCCTAGTTGTCCTTCTGGAGACTCCTCAGGAAGGAAAACACGTAAACATCCTGATGTGTGCCTGAGCTGGTGATGCCAGAGCCACTGGGGAGGTGGCCTCCAGCCTCAACCTTAGCTTGGAGCTGCTGGAATTGGCCCTGAGGTGTTGCCAGATCTGACATTGAAAGAAGAGCCATGGCAAGGCTGGAAGGATCCGAGGGAAGTTTCCACGTTGAAGAAGTTACAGACCAGAAGAAAGAGGAAGCTCCCATGCTTCTGGCCCATGGCGAGAGACACTCATCACTATCAAGCCTCTGTCCTGGGCCAGGCACTGTTCTCGTACCTCCCCTGTCTGATCTCCCTGAATCCTTGCAATACCACACAACAGAAAATAGCTTCATTTTGCAGATGTCTGTACTTAGAGAAGTTAAGTACTTTTCTCTGTATCCACAGAGCTGGTAGGTGTGTGGTGGAGCCAGAATCGGAGCCCAGGTCCGTCTGACTCGGGAAGACCAGGACTTCATCTAGCATCTCCTGCTAGGCCTGGGGATTCCAGGAAATGGCCCATTTTGTAGCATCTTTTCTTAACTCTTCTACCTCAGGAAGTACCTTTGTCCTGTTTCCCTGGTAGAATTCCTTTCTGATTAGGGTGGGCTGGCAGTATGAAGGCTGTGATTAGTGACTGTGGGCCCATATCCCTCTCTGGCAACCTAGGTACATTCTGATATGGGTTTCTTGGGGCTGTGCCGAACACAACTGCGGCAGAAGATATTTGAGGGCAGGCTAGCCGTGCAGCTGATATAGTTTGGATGTCTTCCCCTCCAAATCTCATGTTGAAATGTGATCCCCAGTGTTGGAGGTGGGGGCCTGGTAGGAGGTGTTTGGGTCATGGGCGCGGATTCTTCATGAAAGTCTTGGTGCTGTCCTCGGTAATGAGTGAGTTCTTGATCTGCTAGTTCACATGAGAGCTGGTTGTTGAAGGGAGACTGGCACCTCCCCACCTCTCTCTTCTGCCCCCTTCTCACCATGTGATGTGCCTGCTCCCTCTATGCTTTCCATCATGATTGTAAGCTTCCTGAGGCCTCACCAGAAGCCAAGCAGATGCTGGTGCCATGCATATACAGCCTGCAGAACCATGAGCCAAATAAACTTCTTTTCTTTCTAAGTTACCCAGCTTCAATATTCCTTTATAGCAACACAAAACAAACTCACACAGGGGAATCTCTGAGATCATGTCATGTAAGCAGCCAGTCCCTTGTGGCGCACATATAGGCATGTTGGGGTTTGTCAGGCTTAAGTCCTGGCAACAGTGGGAGACTAATTATGGGATAATTACACTCTCTGCAGCCCTTACCTTGGGCTACAGTGTAAAGACCACCAATGCACATAAGAACTGATTCTATTTGTTGCTTAATTAGAATGGAGGAGCAGTGAGCTGTTTTAAGGGAAAAGTGTCTTTCCCTGTGCCGGCCCTTCCTTCAAGTTTAATGAGCTGTTTAGAGTTGTGGGTGGTACACACTGAGATCACTGTGAATGTGATCTCAGTGAATGTGATCTCAGTGATCTTTGCTCATTGATGGCTGGCCATAGTGTTTTAGTTCTTCCAAAAACTCCTCCTTTTAGTTTATTTGCCAACAGATTTCAGCTTCTTGAGCAAAGTACTGATGAGGGCTTTGCCCAAGAAGCCGAAGTCTGTTGGCAAACAAACCAAAGGGAGGAGGTAGGTTTTGTTTTTTTTTTTTTTTTTTTGAGACAGAGTCTTGTTCTCTTGCCCAGGCTAGAATGCAATAGCATGATCTCAGCTCACTGCAACCTCCACTTCCCAGGTTCAAGTGATTCTCCTCAGTCTCCCAAGTACCTGGGATTACAGCGACACGTCACCTTACCCGGCTATTTTTCTGTATTTTTAGTAGAGATGGGGTTTTGCCATGTTGGTCTTGAACTCCTGACCTCAGGAGATCAGCCCCACCTCAGCCTCCTAAAGTGCTGGGATTACAGGTGTGAGCCGCTAAGCTTGGCTGGAGTTTTAATACTGCATAAAATTGTACTCCTCTTCACTGAAGGGAGCTCAGGCATCTTGTCATCCTATGTGTATCCTGTCTTTCTAAGCCATGAAAAAGTAGTCTCTCTGCTCTTTGAGCCCCATTCAACTTCAAAATGCAATAGAAATTTCAATGAAATAGGACCTTTACTTGTACAGAGCCCTATCATAGGTGCAGTGATGGGAGAGGTAGAAGGTGCTATCTCTAATGCTGACAAGTGACAGGCTGCCCGCACTCTGACCACTTGATGCATTTGAAATGCCCTGTTTCATTATTTGATTTACTTTTTTTTTTTTTGAGGCAGGGTCTTGCTCTGTCACCCCTAGTCTGGAGTGCAATGGTGTAATCTCGGCTCGCTGCAACCTCCGTCTCCCGGGTTCAAGTGATTCTCCTGCCTCAGCCTCCTGAGTAGCTGGGATTATAGGCACCCACCACCACACCCAGCTAATTTTTGTGTTTTTAGTAGAGATGGGGTTTCACCATGTTGACCAGGCTGGTCTCAAACTCATAACCTCAGGTGATCCACCTGCCTCAGCCTCCAAAGTGGTGGGATTGCAGACATGAGCCACCGAGCCCAGCGTCATTGATGTCAATGAGGAAGGCGTTGCTATCCCCATTTTACAGATAAGAAAGCTGGTCGGGTGCAGTGGCTCATTCCTCTAATTCCAGCACATTAGGAGGCTGAGGCGGGTGAATCGCTTGAGATCAAGAGTTCGAGACCAGCCAGAGACCAATATGGCGAAATCCTGTCTCTACTGAGTCAGGCATGGTGGCATGTGCCTGTAGTCCCAGGAGGGAGGCTGAGACAGGAGAATTGCTTATACATGGGAGAACTGCTTGAACCCAGGAGGCAGAGATTGCAGTGAGCCGAGATTGCTAAGGGTCAGAGAGCCTGAGTTACACTGTGCTTAGTGAAACAGCCAGGATTTGAAGCCAAGCCTGGCCCCAAAGCTCATGCTCTTTCCATAGCCTTTGGACTCAGGCATCTGTGTGGCCTCTAGAGCTGATGGTGGTGGGGGTTGGGGAAGATGTCTGGTGGCTAGCTGTGGCACGGCCATTGCTCATTAATCCTAGACTGACATACAACTCCTTGCCTACTCTGAGGAGTTTATTTGTAGTTCTTTAAACGTATCTCTGTATTGGGAGCTATAGTTTTGTTCCCTTCTCAAATGATGGAGCAGCCATCCACCTAGCCCCGAGTCAGTAAACCCAGTCAGGTACGTTTTAGGGTCTGACAGACACAGGGCAACTTCATTTTCCTGTACCAGATGGTACTTTGGTTCATTTTAGTCCAATGAGATGGGAATTAGAGGACAAAAATGATCAGCCAATAGGCTTCATGTTCCTCTTTATTTTTCCCTACTGCATGCAATGTCAAGTACCATCTAGGTCATATCTGCATGGTGGGATTCTTCAATGAGCCAAGCAATCCTGGGCCCCAGAGCTGGTGCTGATCCCATAGAGAGGAGGGTGGACACAGTGGATTTACTGGTACATCTCAGCTCAGTTTTTGCAAGGACAGTTCCAGCCTGTTCTAGCAAAAGTGTGTGTGTGTTTGTGTGTGTGTGTGTGCACACTGTAACCTTTTCCCCAAGGAAGAATTGTAGGTCCCTAGTAACATCTCATCATAACTTTAACTTAATCAGCTAAAGGGATGCGTTTCTCTCCAATTCACTGATAGACATGTTGTGAAAAGAGTAAGTATAAATGATTCCTAAGGAGGGCGTAGGGGATCTTTAAGCAGGGATTTTCTTCTCCCTTGATGCAGAAACATAGCTCCTTCTTTGCAAAGAGCCCATATTCTTGGCTTGTTGATCTCATTGGCTTCCCAAGAGAAGCATGAATCATTATGAGGTGGTGTCAGGGTGACTCCGGCCACATTGGGGGATTCCTCCGAAGTGGTTCCCACATGATGTGAAGATCTTAGGCTTTCTGGTTTTCTCATGTTACAGAGGAGGAAACAGAGACCCTCAAGGTGGCAGCATGAGTCAACGTCACCGGGTGAGCAGGAGAGCCAGGACAGGCCCTGGGCAGGGCACCGAGCTCCTTTGGTGGGCTGCCTTTGACCTCCCAGCAGGAAACTATCAACAGCCCTGTTTGCTCGGAGTTCTCTGGGGAAGTTTGTGAGAAGAGGCCATGCAGCTCTACACAAAAGCACAGAGCAGTGCTCTTTAAAAGAAGTGTTGTTCTAAAATAAAGATCTTCTAGCAAATCACATCTCCAAAAGACAGAGTGTGGGTGGTAGGAAGAGGAAGTCAGACCGTTTTGCCCTGTTTTCACCATGAATCATTGGCATGACCTTGGAAAAGGCATTTTACCTCCGGGGACTTCGGTTTAGAAAATGAAGCAGTTGAACTCAATGAGGGGTTTTCTAATTGATCTGAGGGTGGAGCAACTCCTGAAATTCCACAACGGTGGAAAACCTTTCTTTGGAGCCCAGTCTATAAAACAGATAAAACAAGAGCTGCACTTGTTGAAGATCAGGTGAACACAGGGCCAGGAATATACTCACTCTGGACACCTTCCCAAACCACGCACTTCCCAGGGACCCACAGGACTCCACACAATGCAGAAGTGGCTGTGGCCTCCCCCACACACTGCCATATTTCTTACCAGGAGATGGCTCTCTTACTTCATTTCCAAACTGTACCACTCAGAGGAAGAGTTATTAATCAAACTAGTTTGTGAACTTGCTGAGGAAAAATGCCTTCTGAACTCAGCTGGAGGAAACCACCAGGCAAGGTGCCCTCTTTGACCTTGCCCTGTGGGTTATGGCAATGGGCCACCAGCACCCATGGCTGGAGCCCCTCCTCCCATTCTGCCACTCTGCCTCCTGAGGAATGCACTCCTAGACCAGCATGGAAGATATGGATCTTCACTTCTCAACAACTTCCCAGTAAAACCCTTCTTAAATCAATGCAGCACGGCACTAAGGTCTGAATGTGCCCCCACTGCAATTCATATGCAAAATCCTAACCCCCCCAGGTGATGGTTTCAGGAGATGGGACCTTTTGAGAGGTGGTCAGTCCCTGAGGACAGAGCCCTCATGAATGGGACTAGTACCTTTAGAAAAGAGACTGCAGAGAGCTAGCCAGTACCTACCACCATGTGCGGACACAGAGAAGGTGCCATCTATGAGGAAGAGGCCCTCACCAGACACTGCTAGTGTCTTGACCTTGGACTTCCCAGCCTCCAGAACGGTGAGAAACAAATGTTTGTTGTTTGCAAGCCACCTAGTTTATGGTATTTTTGTTATGGCAGCCCAAATGAAGAAGACATACATACAGGAAAACAGAACAGTTTTGAAAATACCTAAATGAGTGTTAAAATAAAACAGGTGTGAGAGATGGGAACGTTCTTCTTCAAAGTTTATGTCTTAGACTACATTGTAAGGAATTACAATCTTTTGCTCTATGGCCATTATCTGCTATTAGCATAAACGTATGCCCATCTATATGTATTATCTAAATTAGTTACATGCCAAATCAGCTACCTTGACTCACTCCGGCATGTCTGAACAGAACTGGGCTAGCTCCAAACCCTGGTCCATGTCATTCCTTATTTGGAAACCCTCCTGACCTTCTCCTGACTAGCTTCCCCATTTTCCCTGTCTTCTTTCCCCATATCTATTAAGGAAATTTTCAAGTTTTTAGTCAATCTGGTCAAGCATAGACTGTGAGGTCCTGTTCTGGTCAATGGAAACTGGACAAGCAGTAAGGTGATTGCGTCAGGTTATGAAGGTTATAAATGTCCCTCTCTCCTTTGTTCAGGTGTGCTCTCATGGCAAGACTGCTGGCGAGTTGCCCCCTTCCTGCAGGAAGTAAACTAGCCTTGCTGAGTCATCCATTGTCTCGGTGTGGATTCTTCCCGATATTATAAACCGGTTTCCAACAATAGGAATGGTCACTTCCAAGATGGTTGACGACAGTGGTCATCTCCGACTAATCCTCCCCTTGAGAACATCTGGAAAAACAGCATAAAACACTTCAGAAGCTCTGCTGAGGGTGTCAGAGAGCTCCCAGGGCTGTGAGGACTTCAGGAACCAAAATCAAGAGAAGGGGATCACAGAGAGGCATGCCTGACATTCAGGTCCACTTCTCCCCTGAGGCGTTTGCCAATTCAGAGTGTCTGTGGAGGGACTGAGAAGCTGAGTAGAACTTTGGGCAGTCTCGTGGGGCAGGAGAAACACACCTGGGCTGGCAGGCACTCCAGACTTTCAGGTGGGCATCGGAGGGGTTACCCCAGGCAAAAGGCTGAACCAGAAATGAGCCCATCTTCACAAAGACTGACACGAGCTTTGAATCAGCTCATCCGGGCTGAACTAAGACAATCTGCCCCTGGCCTAAGTGCCTGCCAGAAGCAAAAGTAAATCCTCTGCAGGCAGGCAGATAACATCATCTAGAACCTCAGACTGTCTCAGTGATGTTAAATTCAGACTATCTGGTTTTCAACACAGACAGATAGATGTGAGACCCAGTTTGGGAACTGGCCCTGGGGTGCGGTTCAGTGTATGATTACTCTGGGGAGGGCAGCTCCTTGCAGGGGTTCCATGTGAGGGCGCTAACAGGGCCAGCGGCGGTGCAAAGGGTGGTGTGAGCTGCCCAGATGCTCTCTCATCTTCTCCAAACAGCAGCTCAGGTGGGGGCTGTTGTGATTGTTCCCATTTCACAGGTGGGAACACAGGCTGGGGGATTTGGCGTATGTCTATCTCACTGCACAGCCTGCTCCCTCATAGGGGCTCTTATTCGTGAATGTTGTGGGGTGATGGGCTCCAGGCAGATACTCACTCTGTGATTTAACTTCAGGGCCTGGCTTAAGACTTGCTGAAGGCGACACTCATGTATCGAACCTCACACGCAGACAGTTCCAGGGTTTAAGCCACATAGAGGCCCACATCTGCAGGGACAGCCTGTTGCACCACTTGGCTGGAGCTCCGGTGTCAACTTGCAGATGGCTGCGAATGCTGAGTGAAGGTTGACAGAACGTGGGACTGAATTCCTCGGCTCCTGGGAGGCCAGCGTGGAAGGGGAAGCTGGGACCATGGACTGGGCCCCTTGCAGTGGGTTTCTCCAGCACGCCTCCAGGGAGTCCAGGAAGAAGCCTGGAGCCCCGAGAAAGCTCCCTGGCAAAGTCACTGGGAACTGCTGGATGTTCTTAGCAAGCACTTCATTCAGAGCGTTTTGAATCGGGCTCCTCGGGCCCTGGAAGTTCTTTGGAGCAAGACAAGGTGGGGCAGGGGAAGGGGACAGGAGGGCTCGGCCCTGCCCAGCCCCACATCAGCAGTGTTTCGCCCTGATCTGCTTTTCACATTGATGTTACACATAAGATTTCATTGTTTAAAATGTTTAACATTTTTAAAAATTTAAACAAAGAGTCCAACTCAAAAAAAAACAACAGTTGCATGGCCTCCCAGCACCTCTGCCTCGATGCTCGTCCGCTCTGCTCATCACGAGGACACTGAATTCCCCTCCTGTGCGCTGGCATCATGCCTTGCCAGCATAAACGACAGCAGAGGACACAGACCTGGCCATGACTTCCCGGGTCATATAGACCAACCGCAGACCAGTGGCAGCCAGAGAAAAACACACCCATCGCTACCTGCGGCTGTGCCCCGTCCTCTAGAGCAGGAGGCGGCTCTGAGGGGGTGAAGTGGAGAATTCAGCCAGGTGGGAGCAGAGAGAGATGCCAAAGGCCCAGAGGTGGGCATGTGCCCTGCTGGCAGGGGGAGGCTCAGTGAGTGGAGCACAATGGGCATGGGGAACGTGGTGAGGGCTGACACTGGTGAGGACCTATGGGAGCTGGTGTAGAATCTGGAACAACCCAGCATGGGGCCAAGGGTATGGACTTGGGGTCAGACTGCCTGGGTCCAAATCTGGGCTCTGCCCCTCACTAGTCTGTGACTGGGCCAGAGCCTTCACCTCTCTGGGTCTCCATTTCCTTGCTGTAAAGTGGAATGTGTGATAATAGACATCTTACCTTCAGGGTTGTGTGGGGAGAAGGAGTGAACTGCAGAAAGCCTCTAGCAGGTGCACGCTGAGCCCTGAGTGCGGTCCTGCCAACTGAGGGGCTCTGCGCACCTGCAGGGCCTCGATGTGCTCTCAAGGCTGGTCGTGGTTGTGTGGGGATCACAGCAGTCTTGGCAAGAGTGGATGCGGGGGTGCGGGTGGGGCTGGTGCAGATCTCCAGGTGCAGGTGAGGAGGACTGGCCCAGGGTGGTGACGGGAGAGATGTTTGGGGCAAGAACAAACAGGACCTGCTGATGGATTCTGTATGGGGTGAGTGCAATGAGGGGCACTGACCCTCAGGTATGTGGCTTTGGAAACTGGAAGCCTGACGAGATTGTGCGTCCGAGAAGTTGCTGTGACTTGCCCAAGTGTGCACAAGGTGTAGGTGGCAGAGCTGAGGTTGTTCTGACAACAAGGTGCAGTTCTTGCCTCTGCACAAGCTGGCTTCCTGGGTTGTGGCTCTTCTGGGGAGAGGGACCTTGGAGAGCGCCTGCCTTCGGGTGGGGGGAGAATCTCCATTGGACAAGAAAGAGTTTGGAGGTCAGGTGGTTTTCTGGAACCCACACAGCCAGGGAAGGGGAAGCAGGCAGGGGCTGCAGCCAGCTGCCTGGGGTGGGCAGGCACTCTCTGTTCCATGCCATACAGAAAGAGTCCCCAAGGCCTTTGTGAAAAGCTCTTCCTGGCCCTTCTGTGATAACCTGCTGTCCCCCGCTGGGGTGGGGGGGGAAGTGGTGGTGGAAGACTCTAAGGGGAGCAGCTCCTCTGTTCTTGGCACAAGCTTGCCTCCGTGGTCAGCATGATGAAGCCGCCAAGCCGCTGGGCAGGAAGGGTGGGAGCTGGTGTTTCAAGCCCCACTGCTCACCTGAGGGATGTGTGGAGTACTAACAGCTCACACGGGGGGCGGGGAGCAGCCTGGTCACCCGCAGAAGCTTGCAAGGCCCGAGGGGTGTCTGTGTGGCCAGGCACCTGCCCCCGCTTTTCATTTATAAAACAGAGCGCGACCTGCAGAACTCACCAGGCTTCTCTGTGACGCAGCGCCCGGCGGTGGGCAAGCAGGGTGACCCCGTCCTCCATCATGGTCTCTTACTGTGACGCCGACCCTCGGTCCCCACGCTCGGCTCGCTGTAGAACGTGTCTTCTCTTCAGGTTGTCATGACAATCTTCACTGAGAAGCTGTTTCTGGAGAGGGAGCAAAAAAAGAAACAGGGGGAAATGCTTATTAAAGCCAGGCCTAGTGAATCTGAGGGTTTCAGTGGTGTCAATACATTCTCAGTGGCTTCTGAAGAAAAAGTGGAATTTCTGTCCTCTACACCAGCTGGCTGCCAGGAACTTTGCTGTTATACAATGCATGAAGCCCGGAATCCATTACATTATCCTGATTACAGTAATAATGATAACAACAATTAAATGTGAGCCTTCAAAGGCAGGTCCCCTCTGGCAGAATCCATTAAGGAGAATGGGTGTAATTATGCAGGCAGTGGAGGCACAGGGCAATTTTGGGGGTGGTCAGTGTCATCCTGATCACAATCCCATTCTCTACCCCTTCGTCACTGGCCATCTGGCCTTCCAGTGTCTTCTCCCCAGATCTCAGCCATCTGCCCATCAATGTCTCACTAATTATTGCAAACAAATCTGTGTAAAATGAGAAGAAAGTAAAGGTTACCTTTCCCATTTTACAGATTAGTCATTGAGTTCTTGAACAGTGAGGAAACCCAGGGGAAGTGACCCCTAGGTGAATGTATCTATAAAAGGGCCAGACCCAGAGCTCTGTTTGGGCAAGCCAACATGAAAATTACAACAGCTTACTGAAGTTTATGTTTTTCTGTATTTTTTCTCTCTGCACTAAACAAATGCACATTCTTGTGATCAATCTGAAATACATAGAAAAGCCTAAAAGAAAAATCACGCAAAATTCTAACATCTGGGATTAAACTTAATACTGAGGAATACCTCGTCCACCCAAGCTTGGCGGCTGACGTGAATCAGGTCAGGAGGGGTTGAGAGGTACAGTTCTGTCTTCACGCCCTGCTCTTGGCAGGCTGCAGACCCCTGGAGCCGCACCCACACCCACGCAGCTCTAGAGCCTCCGCCTGTGTGGGGCTGTGTGTCAAACACTGGAACTTCTGGAGCTGCCCGGGCTTTGGCTCATTAGAACTCAGGGATGGTGGAGAAACTGTAGGTCTTTGCCAGAGAGCATCCAGTCTTTCCATTCATCCTTTGAACGTGCACTGAGGCATTGTGAGGATGGAGATGAGGTTGTGAGAAAAGAGAGATGTAAGGAAGCTGTATTCCTAATCCTTAAGCAATTGCAGACTAGCTTGAGAAACAGACACTTGAATGAACTAGTAAAACTGTGCTCAGCAATGCACTTCATGTTACAGATGAGCAGATGGGGGCAGAAATGCAACAAGGTTGTCAGGGTCTGAGTACAGCAAGCCCCCATTTCGAGATCAAATTTCAGGTGATAGACAGCCTCCAAGATAGCCCCCAATGACCTTTGATTTTTGCACCTCTTGTAGTCAACCAACCCACGCTGCATCAGGGTTGGTCTGTGAGGCCAGCTGATCTGGCAGAGCCGATGATATGTGACTTCCAAGGCGGGTCAGGAAAGGGATTGAGGCTTCTACCTTGTTTTGTGGATCACTTATTCAGAGGGAAGTCAGCCAATATATTCTGTGAATTCTCAAATAGCCCTGTCCAGAGGTTGACAATGAGAGCATGGGGCCTTCCTGCTAACAGCCAGCATCAGCTCATCAGCCACACAGTGGAGGCTGGGAGACGATCCTCAGTCCTGATCAAACCTTCAGATGAGACCACAGCTCTGGCTGACATCTGACTGCAACTTTGTGAGAGACCCTGAGCCAGAGCTCCCAGCCCAGCCACTCCTGAATTTCTGGTCCACAGAAACTGTAAGAGATATAAATAAATTATCATTGCTGTTTTCAAGCCAGGGAGTTTTAGGATGATTTGTATGTAGCATTCGACAATAAATGCAGTATCTTTTATTTCTCTCTTGGGAAGAAATCTATCCGCTCCCTCATACACAGTGTTCATTTTATGCCATATACCAGGCTAAGGGATTTGCATTGGTAATCTGATTCAATCCTCACAACAGTAAGGTGGTAATGCCTACGAGGTGAGTATCAGTCTTACTTCCATATGACAGATGAGGGTGTGAGGACGTAGAAAGGGGAAGGAGTTTGCTCAAGGTCAGGCAGCTATAAAGAGACAGTGCCTGCATTTGAACTCAATGCTGCCTGACCCCAGAGCCCAAGCTCTTAACCACAATACGTATTATGTTTTCTTGTAAATGTTCAACCCAGGATATATTTGTTGATGTTATGTGCCACACACACTGCCAGAGCGTGGGATACGCACCTGCCCCATGGTGCTGGGCGTGGTAGATGGCGGCCTCTCATTGAAAACCCCAGGCCCCCTTCCTCGTGTCAGGCCTGAGAACTCACCCTGCCTCCTTTCTCCAGATTCCAGGCTGCTCACTCCTTGGGTCTCTTCCCCCCCCCCCCCCCGCCTCCTGACAGGCAGCAAAGAGACACAGGGTCCCAGCTGTCCCCAAAGACACACCCACAGGCCCTGCCTACGGGAAGAGCTTTCTTGATCACTGCCAGAGGACATGCTGGGAGAATGAAAATAAACAACAGTAGAGAAGTCGTAAAGGTCGCAGAAGCCCATAGTGTCTCTGGAGTCCTGGTCCTTCACACAACATTTGCTACGAATCTGCCACGTGCCAGGCGCTGTTCTGGGCAGGTGGGGCAGATCCACGAAGAAAGCAGACAGTGGTCCCGCCTTGAGGGAGTTTAAATGGAGAGAGAGGCAGGCAGTCAGCAGTCAACTAAATTAAACAGGCTGCTTGGGGGAGAGTGCTGCAGAGCACGGGAAGGCAAGCAGAATGAGAGCAGCTGCACGTGCTGGTGAGGCGGGGTAGGCTGGGCATTGATCACGGGGCTCACACAGAGGGCGAAGGGGTTGGCAGGGTGACTCACTGCCCCTGCTTGCCCAGGACTGAGGGGCTTTGGGAGTTTTGATGTTAAAACCTGGAAAATCCTGGGCTGAGACAAAGCAGCCAGCCTAGAAGCTGGTCAAGCAGATACTGGGGAAGACTGCTCAAGGAAACAGCTAGATCAGCTATGGGTGATTTTGACCCTGGGGGACATTTGGCAATATCTGGAGACATTTTTGCTTGTAAACCTTGGTGAGGGTGGGGGTTGCTACTGGCATCTGGCGGGCAGAGGTCAGGGATGCTGCTACATTTCCTACTGAGCACAGGAGAGCTTCTCCAACAAAAAATTAATCATTTGACCCCAAATGCCCATGTTGACGTATCTTGAGCTAGATTCTTGTCTTTCATTCCTGATTCACTTCTGAAATTTCATTTGCCTTTTGCTTTCCCTTTCCTCTCCTGGGAGGGGAAGATTTCTCTGGTCACACCTGAAAATAAAGGCTTCATCCCTCTTCCTTCAGAAAGCATCTTCTCTCCCAGTACCTCAGCACAGGGTTGTGAATGCAAACCCAGACAGGCCAGCAGGGCCCTGCCTACTGGGTGCTATCCCCATCTCTCTGTGCGTCCATCCCAGCCACTGCCAGTTCATCTTTCGAGAGAAAATCCTGCAGGTTCCCTTAGTGCCTGGCCACTCAGCAGCCCCTCCAATCTCTCCAGGAGGCCACACGCACAAGCCATAGGCCTATGCAGTCTGTGCTGGATGGCAGCTCTTCAGCAGAAAGTTCTGGGATGGTCTATGGACTCCAGCTCAGGTGATCAAGTTCTATGAAAGAGAGGGTGTATAGTACTGACCCGTTGTGCCACACCGGGAATTGGAGAAGTCAAGATATCTTCATAGTCTCTTAGAAAATAATTTGGGCTAAGACTTCCTGGAATCAGGTGTTTGGAAATACTCCAGGACGCCCATGATTGACATTTGACACCCATTCCCTCTACCTCTGACCAACTCCCGTGCTGCTGGCAGAGAAGGGAACCTGGCGGTTAAGACATCCTAAGCCACTGGCAGCCCGAGTCCTTTGACTCATGGCCAATCTGTGAGGCAGAGCTGGGTTTTGTAAAGCTCCTGTTTCCCTGGAATATTCTCAGATCAAGAGGGATTACAATGTACTCAGTTTGCAGATTTCGGATTCTCTGAGGTCTTTATATAAGTTCACTGAGGGCTGAGACCTTTTAGACTTTCATCGATGAAACCCAAGTTTTTGCCAAGCCTCTAATATGCCCAGCCAATGGTGGAGGCTTTGTAAAAACTTGCTGAACAGAGTATCGTTAATAGATGGGAGCAGCCCCCTCCCAAGCCCTGCTGCAGGATGCTCTCTCAGGGCTTCTCATCAGGCATACAAGGCTCAGGGACGCTCATCCCCGCCTGACCTCCTCAGTAGCTGACTCCTCATCCCAGATCCTGATCTTGCTGTCCCTGCCTGAGCATGCAGCGCTTCCTGACGTCCCTCTATTCTTCCCCATTTCTGAGTCACCATGGCTGAGCACAGCCCCTGGCACATAGTAGATGCTCAATAAATATAGGTTGGTTGATTGAAGGAATAAAAGAGTGATGTAGGCTCCAGTCAAGCTCTCCCTGGCTCTATACCAAGAGCCAACCTGGATGGGCACAGGACATAGCTGTTCACTCGAACCTGGGGGATGGACTGTTGGATTCAGTCTATTTTGTACAAATCTGGCTTCCCAGGATGTGAACCATGAGACTGGCTCCCTGGCTCACCACCCGCCTGCCTCTTCCCATTGCCAGGCAGAGAATCACCACTGGTGACAAATGCTGGACGGCCTGGCTGACAAGCGGTCCTGCGTGAGCAAGGCCCTGGCAGCTCCAAGTGCCAAGCTTTTGCTTCCTGTGCATTTGGGGCTGCACATTTGGAGAGGATCCACCACTTAACAGAGGGGAGCTGCTGAAGTGACAAGCAGCATCCTCGCGCCAGGAGAGCTTCCTGCCCAGAACGTATGGTGCGTGTCCAAGGGCTCTTAAGGTACCCGAAGCTGTGCCAGTTTGCAATAATTAAGCAGTAAGACCCAAGCGAATGGGTTTGCTGTGGCTGCATGACAGCCAGATGCCTGGGGTGTGATCTGAGGCTCAGCACGCGGCTCTCTGCCTCGCACTGAAAACTGTCTTGTTGAGACTGAAAATCGTCAGTGATGAGTGGAAGGAGCGACCATGCTGGTGATTTGGTGCTAATGTGGCAGCTCACTCCAAGGACTTCCACACATCATCTCCTCCATCCTGACAGCATCTCAGGAAGGCAGGAACTTGGCCCGACCTCTGCCTTCCACTATTCAGATGGACACTTGCCACATGGAGCCTGGGCTTAAGCCAAATGCCTCTGCACAGGTGGACTTAAGGTTCCTGATCCCCTGCCCAAAGCCCCATCTTTGCCCCATGTTTTTCAGGGCTATGAGTACCAGGCCCCAGGTGAGTCCTTCTCAGGTGTCATCTGCGTCAAGTCTCACAGTAGCTCTACTATGTAGGATTCTATTATCCCCATTCCACAGGTGAAAAAACTGAGGCTCAGAAGAGTGTCAAATCATTTACCCAGGCCACAGAGCCAGTCAACGCCGAGGAGAGAGTGCAGCCCAGCTCTGCTGGTCTCAACTACCACAATTTCCTACCTCTTTTAAACAAACCAGAGTGGGTGTTATAACTGGGTGCTGTATTTCCCGTAACAAAGTACCCAGACTATAACTGGGTGGCTTCAAACAACAGAAATTTATGATCGCACAGCTCTGGGGAATGAAAGTCTCAAATCAAGGCTTCTGCAGGGCTGTGCTTTCTCGAGGGCTCGAGGGGAGAATCTCTTTCCTGCCCCTCTCTTGGCTGCAATCCTCACGGTTTCTTGACTCGCAGCTGGAAGGCTCCAATCCTCCATCTTCACAAGGCATTTGTGTGTGTGTGTCTTCACAAAGCCATCTTCTTATCGGGACATGAGTCACCCTGGACTAAAAGCCCACCCCACTCCAGGATGACCATACTTTAATTTAACTCATTATATCTGCAACAAATCTGTTTCCAAACAAGGTCACATTCAGAGGTAGCGGGGATTAGGACTTCCACATATCCATTTTGGGGTGACACAGATGTAATCATAGTTTAAAATCAAGATGGAACATAAAACAAAGGGGAAATAACTTTGACTTACAGCTGGATGGATGTCACATAACCCCTAAGGGAAAGGCATGAGAGGTGGTTTCTTCCCTGGACTTTGCAAGCACAAAGCCAGCCTGAGGCTTCCCGGGGCCCTCTAGGGGAGTCCTGCCCAGAATCAGGGCCTGGAAATTCTTCCCAAAGTTCCTCAGACCTCCCAGTTCTGCAACATCTGCTTGGGTTAAATCTGATGAATTGGCCATTAGCCGGCTCCCCAATGACCCCCTCCCCACGCCATCCCTTAAAAATAACCCAAAACAAAACAACACCCTTATGATGGCCAGAGTGGCTGTATAAACAGCAGTTTGAAGAGAAGAAAGGGGTGACACACAGAGATTTCTCAGGAGCAGAAGGGAGGCAGAGACAGGGTGACTTATTGTTGGTGATACAAATTCATCTTATTAAGGAGTAATGAATGGTTTTGCTTGGCAATTAATCACCAAAGCCGTCTCCCTGGAGCAAGAAGAAATGGGAAATGCCAGAATAAAGGCATGCCGGAGAGGCTGTGATGGCAGCCTCAGCAGAGGCTCCTGATGGAGGCAGCACACTGAAATCATGTACAGGGGTCTTAAAAAAGACCCATGTTCAGCTATGTCCCAGACCGATGACAGCAGAATCTCTGGAGGGGGGGACTCAGGTATCTGTAGTTTTCTCAAGCTCCCGAGGTGATGCCAATGTGAGGCCCAGGTTGAGAACCACTGAACCAGAGGGTCTTCCTCAGCCCCTTGACCTTCTCCACTGTGAGGCAGGGGCACCGTAAGAGCGGCCCGTCGGTCCCATCACCCTGCTGAGCTTTCCATGTACTTCCTGCTCAGCCATCATCAGCCAAGTGGGCACTTCTTTCTGGGATCTTCCATTTCTTAGCCCTGTTTCCTCTGGTGTTGGGGTGAAATGAGAAATTCTGAAAACTTTGGTGAGGTCATTTTGAGTGTCTATTCTATATGGAAAGAACCATACCAACTGTAAAAACAGATTTTTTTTTTTTTTTTTTTTTTTAGACAGGGTCTTGCTCTGCTGCCCAGGCTGGAATGCGGCAGCACGATCATAGCTCACTACTGGAGCCTCAATCTCCTGGGTTCAAGTGATTCCCCATCTCAGCCTCCCAAGTAGGTGGGATTACAGGGTTGTGTTACCATGCCCAGTTATTTTATTTATTTATTTATTTTTGTAGACACAGGGTCTTGCTGTGATGCAAGGCCAATATTGAACTCCTAGGCTCAAGTGATTTTCCTGCCTTGGGCTCCCAAAGTGTTGGGGTTACAGGTGTGAGCCACCATGCCCAGCCTAAAAACAGAATTTTATTGCAAAGAAATTGGTACAGCAGACTTTCCTGAGCCATAAAGCAGCCCAGTTCCCAGAGGGTACGGGATCGGCATGCTGTGGACACAGTGGGTCCACGCATGCGTGAGTGTCTGTTTCATTCGTTACTTGGTAATAAACACAGTTGAAAGCTTAATGGTTTCTGTTCATATTAAAATTAAAATTGATGAGAATCCTCTTGAGAGAGGCCTAGGGGACAACTGGAGACCAGAGCTGGAAACAGCGTCTGTGAGGGGCTGCTCAAACCCGGGCCCTTCTGCTGCTGCATAGACCAAGCTCGTTCCCTGCAATCTACCTGTTCACATGTGAGTCTATACCCACACGGGATAAACTGCACCGTGGATGCTGATCAGGGACATGTTTTAAAAGCTGGGTCCATAGCAAGGACCTTGAGAGTAAACTGAAGGCAGCCAGCTGGGTGGGCACAAGTCTTCATAAACCAGATCAGCTGTGCCTGCAACAAAGTCTCTAGGTTGTCATGGGCATCATGGGCGGTCTCATTCATACCAAGAAAAATCTCGGGCCATGTCTGGGCAGAGGTTCTCCCCAGACATCCAGCATTCCCCAGGATGAAAATATTTGTTGTCATTTGTAACTTTCCTTTATTTTCCTGAAATCGATTTTTTAAAAATCCTTACATTACTCTAACATTGATATAAAGAAAAACTAAAGGAAAAGTAATTGAAAATAATATATTCCATTTAAAAAAATATAAATGCTCAGGCACGTCTTAGCAGACAACCTAACAAGGGGCTCAGAAGCTTGGACAGACGTTTAAGTCATTACTAACAGAAGCACAAATGCAGACTGAACTTTTCCAGTCGCAAGTTGGATGCCATGAGCAGAGCCGCTGTTGACGTGTATTTCTGAAATTGTGAACAGCTCTTGGGAGGGTTCTGAAATAAACTTGGTAGTTGCACTTCTGAAAATTTCAGTTTACATTTAAACAGTTCAAAAAGGCTTCGTGTTTTTATGTAAAATGCAAGTTTGTTTCTAAGCTTAAATGATTGTAAATATCAATATCCCAAGGACTTGAGAAAACTCTTCATTGTGTGGGTGGTCCCCCATGTCTCAGGATGTCTAGTGTCCCTGGTGACATTCCTGTAAGCATTATGACCTCTAGAAATGGCCCCTTCCCCAAATGATCGTTCTGTCCCCACTGGGAATCAACTTTCATGGATAGTGAGTCTTTGCTTCCTAAACCTCTACCCAGTGAAGGGCTTGGTGCTCAGACCTTCATGTCACCTTCTTTTCTTTTCCTTTCTTTTCTTCCTTTTTGAGACAGAGTGAAACTCTGTTGCCCAGGCTGGAGTGCAATGGCGTGATCTTGGCTCACTGCAACTTCCGCCTCCTGTTTTCAAGCGATTCTCCTGCCTCGGCTTCCTGAGTAGCTGGGATTACAGGCACCTGCCACCACTCAAGGCTAATTTTTGTATTTTTAGTAGAAACAGGGTTTCACCATGCTGGCCAGGCTGATCTCAAACTCCTGACCTCAGGTGATTCACCTGACTCGGCCTCCCCAAGTCCTGGGATTACAGGTGTGAGCCACTGTGCCCAGCCCATGTCACCTTCTTTTCTTCTTCGTCGTCTTCATTTTCCCAGAGGGCACCAGCAACTCTCTGGCTTGGGGGTGGTCAGCCCTTCACCTACAGTGATGTCCTCACTTCCCTTCCCTGCTGCAGTGGAGAAGGCTACTTTCCCTTCCAATGACCACTGATTTTTATTTGATTACCAGAAGATAGCAGACTTTGTCTTGAAAATCTTGGACCAGTTCCCCAACACTAGGCCAGATGACTTATGAATGGCACAGCAATCTCCTGAGCACCGTCTCCTTCCAACTCGACAACTATTGTTAGTTCTACTATCCTTAGGGCTAGCGGTGTAGAAGTGTTCTTCCCCTAATTTCTCTGAGATAGGCTAAATAGTGGACATGAAATTTCAGCATGTGTAAGAATGACCCAGAAAGTGTATATGAATTCCAGATTCTCAGGGCTTGCCCCCAGATATGCAAATCCAGCGAGTGTGGGAGCCTGCATTTTAAACAAGCAGCTCTGGCCTGCAGTTTTAGACACTGTCTAATTCTGGGGATGGACATGATGGTGATAAGGGTCTTCATCAAAATAGACCGGGAGGGGCTCACCCTGATAATTAGGGACTCCAAAGTGGGTATCCACTTAGGGTCTTGTCTGGGACACTAATATACATGCATATGGGTTGGGGGGGATGTGGAAGGGACTGTGGCACAGACTTCTATGTATTCCCTCCTTTTAGAACTTACCCCAGTTTTTTGCTGGGTACAACACAGTCCACTTGGATTAAAGACTACATTGCCCAGACTCCCTTTCAGCTAGGCATGGCCATGTGACAGAATTGTAGCCAATGGAATGTAAGCAGAAGTGGTGGCTATAACTTCCAGGAAGTGCCTTTAAGAAGAGGGGCTGTGCCCTTTTGTTCCCTTTCTCTTTCCTGCTTGGAGGAATAGAGCATAGACACCCTAGGAGACCTTGGGAACAGAAGACACAGCAGAGCTGCAGCCTGGGTCCCTGGCTCCTCCGTCTCCATTACTGCCTGGGATGGACTGACCAACTCCAGCCTTTGAGGGAATATTACAGAGACACAGACTTCCATCTTGTTTAAGCCACTGCTATTTTGTTTTGTTTTGTTTCAGTGACTCATAGTTGAAGCCAAAGTCTCCTGATATAGTCTCAGTTGAAACTGAACCAGCACCGGCCTAGGATTTAGCTGTCAGGAGAGCTGCCCACAGGGTCTGAAGCTCCTTCTGGGCATTGCTTCTCTTAAAGGAAGAACTCAGTCTCTCCACCCTGTATCCCATGAGGAAGAGTGTAGAGTGTATGTGGCCATCAGTTCCCTGGCTACATTTCTTCTCTGTCCCTGCCTCTCCCACAGTTCACACAACCTAGGGCTGAGTCTGGGGTCAAGTGGCTGTGGGGCATGGTGGAGGTCTAGATAAGCAAACCAGACAGAAGAAAGGGGAGGGGTGTCAGGTGCTTCTGGCATTGGCTCAGGATCTGGAGACTTTGAAGCATCAGCGAGGCCCAAGCTTCCTGTGCCAATGGGGTGCCCTTCCCAGATCCAAGGAAGGTCCCAGTGCCCCTGATGCCCCCTTGGAGTAGCCTCAGGACAGCAGCACTGCTTGCCAGGAGAGTGCAGCCTCAAGAGCACCACCAACAGCAGGAGCACAGGAGTGGGAGGGCCCCAGCCGGGCACCTCGGGGTGTTCCTGAGGGCATCTCACACATTCTGGGAGATCCTGAGAAGTAAGCCAGGGAGACCATTCCAGGCCCTGAAAACAGCAGATGGAACCAGGGCAGGAGCGACACCCAAGCTCAGGAACATGGCCTTGGGAATGTGAGCCCCATGAGTAGCCTTGCAGGGTCCGTGTACAAGCCGATCTGCCTGGCCACATCTGTGTGCCCCATGGAGGACGCGCCCCTCCCAGCTCTGCTCCTGCTGCCTTCCCCGCCCACCACATACTTCGCGGGCTGCTGTCTGGGGTCTGAAGGATGTGTCTGTTTATAAGATGCTCTGCTTGCCCTGAAGGTTCAGAGCATCCTTTTCCTTTTCCCTCTGCATGTGTGAACACCTCCGGCAGCAGCAGAGAAAAGGGCTTAGTGACTCATGGAGACACATGCTTGGCAGCTTCCTCTGTTTCTTTTCCTGTGCGGAATAAGACACCCATGGAAAGGGCCCAGTGGTTTTTGAATGGAGGCCCTATAAAATCGCAACGTCTGATGTTCCTGATCTAGGGACTTGTAGGAATCCTGAAGCTGAATTCCAGAGCAAGATTTCAAAGGAAGCCTGCAGGAAGAGGCAGCTGTGACGGGGCATGGCAAGCAGGCTAGACTGGTAGCACTTTTGCGGCTCCTGTCAAGGGTGTTGGGGTTGGATGATGCCCTCTGGGACAGAGTTGAGGGTTGGAGCATTCTCTGAATACTTCAGGAAATCACCGACTGGGACCTCACGGCTCTTTGGCTGTGTGTTTTCATTAAGCTTAACCTGTGTCTAAGCTGAAGGAGAAATGTGTGGATTCCCCAGAACACTCAGCTGGGGTTTCAGCCCACAGGCAGCTATTTTCATGGTTAAAAAAAAAGGATCTGGGGCTGGGCGTCGGTGGCTCATGATTGTAATCTCAGCACTTTGGGAGGCTGAGGCAAGAGGATTACTTGAGGCTGGAAGTTCAAGATCAATCTGGGCAACATAGTGAGATCCTGTGTCTACAAAAAATTTTTTAAAGATTAGCTGGGTGTGATGGTGTGCACCTGTAGTCCTAGCTGCTTCGGAGACTGAGGCAGGAGGATTGCTTGAGCCCAGGCGGTTGAGGCTGCTGGGTGAGCCACTGCACTCCAGACTGGGTGACAGAGCAACATCTTGTCTCAAAAAAAGAAAAAAAATGTATAGCTGGCATCCTCCTCCTGAGTCTTCCCCATCATACATAGAGATTACCTGGCAGCCCCTCGTGAGAGCCGCTCTTTCCTTCTCTCGGGACTGTCTTTTCTGGACTAAAATGTCCAGGAGCTGCTTCCAGGTTGCCTGGGATACCAAATGGCTTAATAACCCTGATGAGGCTGAGAGAGTCTAAAATGATGATCAAAAGGAGCATCTGCCCTCGAGATGTCCTCTGAGCTTGGCAGAAGATTTCGTGTTTGAGCAAATGAATCATCTGACCTGCGAACCACCCTCTAAAAGCCAGGGTGTGAAAGAAATCAGGCCAGTCCAGAGAAATCAGACTGCAGGGAAATGGGGATGCAAATAAAAAGAGGAAACGTGACATTCCACTGTACCTGTGCTTCTATGTATAAATCCAAGTGTCTCCGGAACTGTGAGATGTTCAGATGTTTGAGGCACACACCCGAGCTCCCCTTCTCCTTCCCCCCACACATGTTCGGTAATGTATCTGCACACCTGACTATGGAGACCAAAGGAAAAGACCATCTCAGGTCCAGCAATGACACGGTGCAAAACATCTGACTCAGGCCAAATACCTTCCCTCTCTGGTTCTCAGGTGAGAATGACGGGGGTCTGACTGGCTGTTCTGTGGGTTTCCATTCAGTTCTCAATGCTTTGTGACTCCAAGATTTTTTTCAGATCAGTTTCTTGAGACAATCAAATGTCGACTAAGGCAGGTACAATGATAAGCACTGGAGATACACGGTGAATACGACCGTGTCCCGGCTTCAGAGCCCAGCAGGAAACACAGGTGCAGAAGCCATTTCTTGGAATCCAGTGAGGTGAAGGCTAGATCAGGGTGATGTGAAAGTTGCTTATGTGTGCACAGAAGAGGGTGTTCTGCTGAGTGTTCAGGGCAGGATGTGGGTGCTGTGTCCAGAAGGTGGGCAGCAGGCGGTTGGGAGCTCCGACAGGAGATGGAAAGTGGGGGTCTACACACTGTTCATCATGAAGGAGGAATGAGGACATTCCAGGACCCGAGGCTGAGTGCAGAGAGACCTCAGGGCATGATCAGATTTGTATTCTCAGGTCATCATGTGGGCAGCGTGGAGGCTGTTTTGGAGGAAGCAAGACTGAGGGCTTGGAGACCAGAGAGCAAACTATGATTGTAATCCGTGTGGAAGTGAGTACCAATCTGTGCTAAGGAGGTGATGTGGAAGGAGGCACAGGAGGAGGATGGGGCGTGGGAGGAGGTGGGGTCCTCAGGGTGTGGGTGGCTGATGGGATCTGGCATGCAGGTGAAGTGCAGGAGTCAGGATGAGGCCTGGACTTTAGGTGCCCAGCTAAACAGCATAGCCATTGACCTGGAGAAGGAAAAGAGGGAAGAACACGTTCTGGTATTGGGGTGGATACTTGCCTGTTCCTTTGGGGTCTGCTGTGATGAGGGTGACTGGAGGGCACCCGGGTAGATGGACGTGTCCAACAGAGAGCTCAGGACATGGGCCTGTGCACTGGGAGACCGGTGGGACCAAGACACAGACTTGGGGGTCAGTAGCACACAGCAGGCAGCACAGGGATGAAACTGCCTGAGCAGAGTATGTGGAGGGAGAGGAAGGCATCCACAGCCTCGGTCCTCGGAGATGTCAAGATGTGGAGATGAACACTGGAGGTGACACATATCCTAAACACCCGACAGGACCATCACACAGTCTAGGCGTGCATCAAAATAGCACATGCACCCCATAAATGCGTGCATTTATTGTTTACCAATAAGAATGATTTGGGGAGCAGATTGAATAAGGATAGTTAACAAAGGAGACTAAGAAGGTTCAGCCTACAGGAGGATGGGGACCCAGGCATGACATGAAACCCAAGGACCAGAGCTGAGAGGGACAGTGGCTGGACATCGAGTGGCGCTGAGATGATTCGGCAGGAGCAGCGAAGCTGAGCAAGGACCAAGACCATTCAGTACCTCAGAGGGTGGAGGAGGGTCTCCGAGAGGAGGAAAGAGAAGAGAGAGTGCTCACACCCCAACTTTTTTATAGTTCACAACAGTGTATTGTACACTGTATTTTTTTTTTTCTTTTTCTTTTACTTTAAGTTCTGGGATACATGTGCAGAATGTGCACGTTTGTTACACAGGTATACATGTGCCATGGTGGTTTGCTGAACCCATCAACCAGTCATCTAGGTTTTAAGTCCCTCATGCATTAGGTATTTGTCCTAATGCTCTCCCTCCCCTTGCTCCCTACCCACTGACAGGTCCCAGTGTGTGATGTTCCTCTCCCTGTGTCCATGTGTTCTCATTGTTCAGCTCCCACTTATGAATGAGAACATATGGTGTTTGGTTTCTGTTCCTGTGTTGGTTTGCTGAAAATGATGGTTTCCAGCTTCATCCATGTCCCTGCAAAGGACATTATCTTGTTTTTTATGGCTGTATAGTATTCCATGGTGTTTATGTGCCACATTTTCTTTATCCAGTCTATCATTGATGGGCATTTGGGTAGGTTCCAAGTCTTTGCTATTGTAAATAGTGCTGCAATAAACACACATGTGCATGTGTTTTTATAATGACTTATAATCCTTTGGGTATATACCCAGTAATGGGATTGCCATCAGAGTGATTAGGCAACCTACAGAATGGGAAAAAATTTTTACAATCTACCCATCTGACAAAGGTCTAATATCCAGAATCTATAAGGAACTTAAACAAATTTACAAGAAAAAGACAAACAACCCCATCAAAAAGTGGGCAAAGGCTATGAACACACTTCCTAAAAGAAGGCATTTATGCAGCCAACAAACATGAAAAAAAGCTCATCATCACTGGTCACTAGAGAAATGCAAATCAAAACCACAATGAAATACCATTTCATGCCAGTTAGAGTGGCAATTATTAAAAAGTCAAGAAACAGTGGATGCTGGTGAGGCTGTGTAGAAATAGGAACACTTTTACACTGTTGGTGGGAGTGTAAGTTAGTTCAACCATTGTGGAAGACACTGGGCGGTTCCTCAAGGACCTAGAGCCCACACCCCTTTGAATCACATGAGCAGCTCCGTGGGAGTGTGGGTCGTCAGCTGTGGGCTCATCCGCCCTACCCATGTACCTCCACCCTTGCCTGCCCCTATCCTGCAGTCCTATGAGCTCCCCTGCTCCTAAGAAACTGTGGGAATGTCACAGAGTTCCCCCAGTAGAAAAATGTCACGCTTGGCCTCTTCTGCCTCGGAATTCTTGTCTCTGAATTTCTCAGTTACTCTTATTGCACCAAGCTTCAAGCTGGCTGTGCTTGAGACAGAGGTCAGGGCAAGCCCAGACCAATGCACCCCAAATTTCACCCGACTCCAATGCTCCCTCAACTTTCACAAAGACTGCATTTTGAAAAAAATCTAAGACTACAGAAAAGTTGAGAGAATGGCACAATGAATCTATCCATTGTCTGGATTCATGAATTAACATTTTGCCACATTTATTCTCGCTGTCCCCTCCCCTCTTTCTACCCTCCCTCCTCTTTCCATGGAAATATCCCAGGAGGTTCACAGTGATACCTCACCTTGTTATCAGTAATGCTAACTTTGATAGCAAGTAATGGCAGCTCAGTCTTCCACAGGAATGACATGTTTTACATGTGTAATTGATGAGAAATGTGTGGAGTGTTGCTTTAAGGTCACGTGAATCTCCTGATCCCCAGCACCCTTCAGCAATGCTTTTCGCATCTGATGATCCCAACTGAGTCATTTACGATGATGGTGGCTACAAAATTCAATCACTTTCCTTTGTTTTCAGTGTCACTGTAGATTTGTGGATGTTTCTCAAGTTCAACGTGGTATTATCTTAACCAACATTACTGTTTTTGATGGTCCTCTTGTCCCTAGTTTTGTCAGCAGCAGCCCCTCCAGCTGGCTCTGGGGAACTTCTGATGAGTCTCCCCCGATCTGAGCACTTCCCTACTCCTTGGAACAGCAAAATGCTCTATGCCCACCCCTCAGTTTTCTTGTCCTTAGCCTGAAATTGGCCGTTTCTCTAAAGAGCCCTGACATCGTTTAGTGGGAATGGTATTTAGAAACCAAAACGTGTGTTAGTGTGTTTATTGCTATTGGGATGTCACTGCTTCTAGGATCTTCAGTGCTTTTTAAAAAATAATTATGGAGATAATAGCTGAAGCTTATCGCCAGGCTCCATACTAAGCTGTCCACATGCAGCATTTTATTTCAGCCTCATGCCCGTGAGGTAGATGCTGTTGTTATCCTCATTCCACATTTGAGGAAACCAAGTGTAAAGTGTGCAGGAGACTCCTGGAGTCAGGATCCAAGTCTGAATCCGGAATCCACTCTTCGAACCATAGCCTACATCTTGAGGGCCTGTGATCTGCCTGCCGTGGTGCAAACATTATCACTGATCTTACAATAAAGCTGACAAGGTAGATGCTCCCGTTATACAGATAGGGAAGCCTGAAGTTCAGAGAGGGCATGTACTCTGCCTGAGGTCATCAGCTGGCAGAGCCACAGCTAGGTCGTGGATTCCAGCCAGGGTCTCTGGTTCCCCTCCCCACCCACAGTCCTCACGCTGTGTACTGCTTGGGCCCTGGGACCTGATTATGTCAAGGAAAGGTGTCTGAGACAGCACCCAAAGCCCTCTTGAGCTCTGTCACTGCCTTGCCAGCTTCTCCCCACCTCCTGGAACCATGGACGAGCTGAGATGAGGGAAGGGTCCAGGAGAGCTGGTGAGGCTGCACAGCCATGCTTGTGGATAGGACTCTGGTGTCTCTGTGTGCTGGTGGCAGTGGTGGCATTTCTTCAGCTGAGAAGGGCAGACTTAGGACAGACATCAGCCACCGCCCTGTGTGGGGCTGCTGTGTAGGCCTGGGGTGCCCAGATCGGAGTGGAGAGGACGGGCGCACTGTGGATTGGGGGGTTAAAGCACAGGGCATCAGAGTCAACAGATGTGGATTTTAGTCTCATCTTTATCACCTGTTATCTGTGAGATCTCATGAATAATTTCTCACGAAAACCTCCAAGCCTCAGTTATCTCATCTGAAAAATGGGGATAACAGTGTTTACTTAGCCCACAGGGTCGCTGGGAGGATAAGATAACACACATGGAGTGCCTGGCACAGGACCTGATCCACTGGAAGTGCGTGAAATAACGTCATCTGGTGTCACTGCCACTTTGTTAAGTCTGGAGGCACCAGGTGGGAGCGCCCAGGAGAAGACGCGTTGCCACACAGCTGGCTGGCATCTTCCTTGTCTCAGTAAATGGCCATCCACGCATCGCTTATTTAGGTCCCAAACCTCACAGGCATCCTTTACCCCTTCATCCTTCATCCCTACAACCATAACGAGTTGGCAGGTATGGGCTGGCTGCTCTTCCAAGGCCGCTCTTATGTATGTCGTCTTCTTGATCCCTCCAAGGCAGATGTCAGACAGAAGGAGGCCATGCATCAGAAGGACCGCTGTGGCCAGGTGGAGAGCAGGCTAGGGCCAGCTCAGGCAGACGATGCCCTCAGTCACCCCAGTCACCCTGGGGCTCCAGTACAGTCCCCCACCACCCCGGCCCCCAAGGTTAGAGCCACACTTGGAGGGAGGAGAGCAAAGACCTGAGGGGGCTGTGGGAGTCCAGCAGTGCAGGGTATCTGTCTCCTGCTAGAGCTGGAAGCTGTCCTCTCCCAGGGTTTTCCCCAGGAGTGGAGTTGAAGTCTCTGTCTATGGGTGCCTGAGCCATGGTGGGCATTGTCTCTCACACTGCCCATGGGGGCAGGCCACGTCCCGTCTTACTTGGATCTGATGTCCAGTGGCCCATGGGTTTGGTTTCCTTGCTGCCCTTCTGTAGTTCACTCTACAGTCGGCAGCCAGCGTGATCTGAAAACACACATTGGGTCACATTCCTCACCAGCTTCCAGCCTATTCCCACCTGAGACTAAAGCTGAGGGCTTGGTTGGAAGGAGCTGCCCCCAGATGGTTAGAGAGCTCTTTTTCCTGAAGAGGGTCAACATTCAATGCAGTCTTGGCTTTACGTGGCTTCCCGAGCCTGGCTGCCCGCCCTGTACCACCCGCATCAGCCCTGCCTCCCCAGGTCAGCTTTCTTTTCCCTGTTTTGACCACATTTCTCTCCCACTGGATTTATCTTCCTCCTTTAGTCACTCACTTGCGTGTGGTCAACTTTCTGCTTCTCTCCTCCTACGGTTCAAATTCATTAGCGTGAGGGTTTGGTCTTGTTCCCAGCTGTTCCTAGCATATAGTGGGTGCTCAGTTAAACATCTGTTAGGGGATGGGGTTGCTGGCAGGGAATACGCTGCCCAGGGCCTTCCTTTTTGCAGGGGACGGAATAAGCTCATAAGAGGTGGCTTTGTTTCTTCCTCGGGAGCTGCTCTAAGGCTTCGTAACTCTCCACATAAGGACATTCTTTCTGCTTGGACGGGCTCATGTTCGTTTTCACTGCATCATGGTTTCACAGCCACAGCAGCACAGCACAGCACTTAAGGCTAGAGCAGGGGTTTGGACGACAGTTAAACCTGGGTTTAAAGCCAGGTTCTGCGACTTGCTAGCTTTGCAAAGCTCTGAAAGTTACTTCACCTCTTTGAGCCTCTGTCTTCTTGGCTGTAAAGTGGGGTGTCTTACAGAGTTGTGACAATTCAATAAAGGGATAAAAACAAAGCCGTTAGCACAGTGCACGTAGCCACGAGGGCCACAGAATGTTCCCCCACTATTATGAGATCTGAAGATGGTGGCAGAGGGGGCAGTGCTTGGCTTCCTGGGGATCAGTGGATGTCTTTGTGGCCACTGCTTTAATCCTCTGTGGAAGACCTTTCCCTTGTTGTTCGTCTCTGCTCACATGGACGAAGCTGAGGCCTCCAGAGGAACCCCGGAAGCCACAGGGCTGGCAGGACCTAGGGCCCCGCCCCTTGCCTCTGCTGACCAAAGGAGCCACTCACTGAACCAGCTGCCCTGTGTGGTGGGAGTGCTGTCCCTCGGGAGGCCGCGTGTTCCTGGTGACAGTGTAGTCACTGTCCAGTGGTCTATCACCCGTCAGGATAAAGCCAGCCCGTTTTAGTCATTAGCTGTTGCTCTTTCAAGATAAAGAGAAGCCACAATTGAGTCTTTACGGAAGTTATTTTTAGATTTCTGGCTTCATAACCACCTTGGAATTTCCTATTTGCTCCCACTCTTCCTTTTATTTTATTTTTTTAAAAAGAGGACAAGTCAACCTAAAACACTGAATAAATAACCCAGCAGGGACAGCACAGAACCAGCCGAGGCCAAAACACACACACCACTTGTCCCTGGGTGATCTAAGGAGGTAAATGAGCCTCTTTGGTTACAAGAAACCCAGCTGTCCAGAGACGCCCTCAGGACACAGACTCCACTATGGGGGTCCCAGGCCCCGCCCGGTGGCTGGAGGGGGCGGCAGGACAGGGCCAGCACCTCCTGGGCGGGCCCTGGAGGTGTGTTTCCAGGGGGTGTGTTTCCAGCGGTTGCTTGCTTTTTGTCCTGGGCCTTATCAACAGGGTGGAGAGAAAGGGAGCTTCCAAGGGAGGGATGGCAAAGGAAGAACCCTGCGCGCCCCGCGGGGCTTCCCAGGCAGGCAGCACAGGCGGTCCGCACTGAGATCCGTCTTCTGCTTCAGAGGGAGGTCAGCCCCAGCTCCACAGGGAGACACCCCTCTACCAGGACCCATGGGCTCCCTCCTGGCACAGGCCAAAAGAGGGAGAAAATGAAAAGAAGTAAAACCCTGGGCTCAGGCGGCCAACAGAGGCTGGGCCCTCAGGGTCACTCAGGACACGTGCTCGGGAAAGCCCAGCAGCGTCGCGCCCGCCCCCAGCGCGGTGGCCTGCACCGCGGACAGTCCCGCGTAAGCTGGCCTGCGTTCGGTGGCCGGGGAAGGGAAGGCGTGGAATCATGGAGAACTCCTCCCAGTGGACAAGGGCGCCACGTGGCGGGTCCCCAGGACAGGAGAGAGGACAGGCTACACCAAGAAGCCCAGACACTGGCTCCGGGAAAGGAGGTGGGCGGAGAGCGACCCTGGGGCTTCCCGCAGCTCGGCACCCCAATGGGGGGCGGCAGTGCCCCCGACTCCCCGGGCTATCCGTCCGTCCTGCCTCCGGCCTGGGCCTCTGCCCCCCGCCCCAGCCCACACTGAGCCCCTTAGAGCAGGGACGGGTCTCACCCATCTCTGCCGCCCTCACCCGGGCCCTGCGCCCAGACCTCAGCGAGTGCCCCCCAAGGACTGAATAGTGAATAAACGCGTGTGGCCGAGGACGTGGGAGGCGGTCGTTTCTCCCCCAGCCCTTCCTGGTCCTTTCTGTGGAGGCAAAGGCCAAGGGGCGCTTCCTCGTCGGTTCCGGGGGCGGGTCCCCGCTCAGGCGCGCTTCCTCTCAGCGCCGGCGGCCCGGGCGAGGCGCTCTCTTAAACAGGGCGGAGCCGCCCCCTGCCGGCCGCAGCCGGTAGCGCCGCGCACGGCGAGCGGGAGCCCCGGCGAAGGAGCCGGCTGCCGGGAGGGCTGCGCAGCGCTTCTCAGGCGCGGGGAGTGGATGGGGCTCGCGAGGCGCTGGCTGGGTGGGAAGAAGAAGGTCAAGAGACCTATTGTACAACAAGGTGCCTGGGGTCAACAACAAGATACTATATCATTAAAAGTTGCTGGGCCGGGCTCAGTGGCTCATGCCTGTAATCCCAGCACTTTTGGGACGCCAAGGCGGGCGGATCAAGACGTCAGGAGATCAAGACCATTCCACCATCCTGGCCAACACGGTGAAACCTCGTCTCTACTAAAAATACAAAAATTAGCTGGGCGTGGTGGTGGGAGCCTGTAGTCCTAGCTACTCGGGAGGCCGAGGCAGGAGAACTGCTCGAACCCCGGAGGCGGAGGTTGCAGTGAGCTGATTATCGCGCCATTGCACTCCAGCTTGGCCACAGAGCAAGACTCTGTCTCAAAAAAATACTCCGGGCGTGGTGGATCACGCCTGTAATCCCAGCACTTTGGGAGGCTAAGGCCGGAGGATCACAAGGTCAAAAGGTTGAGACCATCCTGCCCACCATGGTGAAACCCCATCTCCACTAAAAAAATACAATAATTAGCTGGGCGTGGTGGCACGCACCTGCAGTCCCAGCTACTTGAGAGGCTGAGGCAGGAGAACCGCTTGAACCCGGGAGGTGGAGGTTGCAGTGAGCCGAGATCACACCACTGCACTGCAGCCTGGCTGCAGAGTGAGACTCCGACTCAAAAATAAAATAAAATAAAATACAAAGTTGCTAAGAGAGTAGATTTTACGTCTTCTCACTGCAAAAATGGTATGGGAGATAATGCATAATCAGCTCGATTTAGCAATTGCACAATGTACACATATTTCAAAACATTACACCGTGCACAATAAATATATACAATTTTTATTTGTCAGTTAAAATAAATAAAAAAAATTTTTGAGACATGATTAAAAAAATACAGTTTTTAAAAGCTGGGATTTTTTTCCCTTTCTGTTTTATTCATTTCTTTCCTATACCCGCACTCCTACCATTTCCAGTTATTAACCCTGTGAATGCCAGGTGAAAGTTAGCAATGTGTGTTGGATATAATTTCATCTCAGAAGACAAGGAAAAGGTGAACAACTATAGGAAAGGAAATTAAAAATAATCATTAAACTCTCAAAACTTAAACTCGCCATCAGGGTTATGAATTTTTAGAACTCACCTATTTTCATGTAACAGAGAAACTCGTCTTTGAGAAGGACAAAAGGGAATGTGTTTATTAACAATTGGCATTTGACAATATGGCTTGTGCATTCCTGTTTGTGGGTGAGTTTGATAAACAACTAGTCTTTTTTTTTTTTTTTTATGGGGCCTGGCTCTGTCTTGCCCAGGCTGGAGTGCAGTGGCATGATCTTAGATCACTGCAGCCTCTGTCTCCCAGGTTCAAGTGATTCTCCTGCCTCAGCCTCCCGAGTAGCTGGGATTGCAGGTGACTGCCACCATGCCCCCTGGCTAATTTTTGTATTTTTTTAGTAGATTCAGGGTTTCACCATGTTGGCCGGGCTAGTCTCTAACTCCTGACCTCAGGTGATACACCTGCGTCAGCCTCCCAGAGTGCCGGGATTACAGGTGTGAGCCACCACGCCCGGCCAACATCTAAGTCTTTTGATAATAGCCTCTCTCATGGGTCCATGTGCCTAGCATGGTCACAAGGGCAGCAAGGTCTTGAAGAACATGAGATGATTCCTGGGTTTCAGAATTCACATCCAGGTTTTCAATATCTTCATTTTTACAAAGGCTGTTCAGAACATGTAATGAGCTAATGTGTGTAAAGACAACTGCTCACCCCCGTGCAGCTGCAAACGGAGCAACCTCACCCTTAAAGGTGTAGGGTAACCCGCAGAGACAGCTCCTTTCGCATCACCCAGCTCAGTATTAGCCGTGCATCACAATGAAAAGCGCGTGGGTTTTGGAGTCACACATACTTCTGGTCAAATCTTGGCTTCGCTGTTTGCTAGCTGGGACTCAGGCCACTTCTTTAGCTTCTCTGAGCCTGTTTTGATTCCTCTTCTGTAAAATCGAGGTGCAATGCAGAACATAAGGTGGTGGTGAGAATGAGGAGTGGCATTTCTTTTTTTTGGGCGGGGGGGACAGAGTCTCACTGTGTTGCCGAGGCTGGAGAGCAGTGGTGCAATCTTGTCTCACTGTAACCTCTGCTTCCTGCGTTCAAGCGATTCTCCTGCCTCAGCCTCTTGAGTAGCTGGGACTATAGTTGTGCGCCACTGCACCCGGCTAATCTTTTGTATTTTTCCGTAGAGACGGGGTTTTACCGTGTTGTCCAGGCTGGTCTCAAACTCCTGAGCTCAGGCGATCTGCCTGCTTTGGCCTCCCAAAATGCTGGGATTACAGGCGTAAGTCACCACGCCAGGCCCAGGTGTGGCATTTCTAAAGGTGGTAGTCACCCGGTCACCTCTGCAAATGGTGCTCAGTGGTTATTAATGGTGTTTGGCCACGATCAGTTCTGTGTGTCAGAAGCGCCTACAGCACACGGGGATTACACTTCTATTTCTGTTGGCTAAAAAACCTACACTAGTTTCACAATTGGATTATGAGGTTTGCGTCCTTGGAGAGACGCTTTTCCTGGTTTCTTTTCTGGAGTGACACTTTTATCCCACCGTGTTGCAGGGCAGTCCGTGAGCATGAGGCTTCCTCAGGCCTGTGCCCTCCCACCTCCCACATGTGAACTGGATTGGCTGCCCCTACCTCTGTTGGTGGCCTTCAAACTATTGTGACCATGCTCCTCTATGATGAAAAGTGTTGGGGCAGGTGTGCCCCCATCTATGTGTGTTTATCTTAAATGATAAATATGAGGCTGGGTGAGCGGCGGCTCACGCCTGTAATCCCAGCACTTTGGGAGGCCAAGGTGGGCAGATCACCTGAGGTCAGGATTTTGAGACCAGCCTGGCCAACCTGGTGCAAGCCCATCTCTACTAAAAACACAGAAAAATTAGCTGGGTGTGGTGGAGGGCGCCTATAATCCCAACCACTCAAGAGGCTGAGTCAGGAGAATAGCTTGAACCTGGAAAGCAGAGGTTTCAGTGAACCAAGATGGCTCCACTGCACTCCAGCCTGGGCAACAGAACGAAATTCCATCTAAAAAAAAAATTACAAATATATGTACAGATGCACACACATATTCTACTATCCATCTATTTATCATATGTTGATGTAACTAAAGCTTTTATTCTTAAACAAAATAATTATAAATAGAATATTTAGTTTTATCTTTTTGTATCAGAGTAGATTTGTGTGAGCATCTGCTTTGGAGACCCCATGTCTTCAGGGTCTGGGAAGGGTCAAATTGTCCAGACCTCTAGACAGCATGATTCCTGCCACCCTAGTGCCACCACGTCCCCACCTGCTGCTCCCACAGGAAGCTGAGTTTCCCTCAGTTCCCAAGTGTTCATGTCTTGATGACATGAATGGATTTGCCATCCATCCACTGATTGAGGTGTGAGCCCTGCAAACATTCGTGGGGAACGTCCTGTTGAAGAAACCTCACATTAGGCTCTGGGGTCAAGGGGGGTCAGAAGGGTGTGTTCAGATGGCCTCTCTGCCTCCCTGATGCTGACAGCTTTCTCAGAGGTTATTGTGAGGCCCAACTGCTATCATGCATAGAAAGCTCCCAAGGCGGAGGAGAGTGGCCCTCGGTGAGGACCCTGGGAGGGCTGTCGCCACTCCTGCATGCCATTTCCATCTCTCTATGGAATAGCAGTTACAGCACCTGCACCTGAACCCACGATGCTTCTGCTGCCTTCCAAAGGATGGTGGAGTGTGAGGTGCTGTGACCACCCTCAGCAATGCATGTTCAAGAATCAGTGATCACATCGTTTATGATTAAAATTCGGATATTGATATATAAAAACTATTAGTGATTCTCTGGAATAATGGTATGCATCATCTCTAGATTCTATTCACTTAAAGGTTTAAACATTTTAAACAATTGGTTGGGCACCGTGGCTCATGCCCGTAATCCCAGCACTTTGGGAGGCTGAGGTGGGCTGATCACCTGAGGTCAGGAGTTCGAAACCAGCCTGGTCAACATGGTGAAACCTCATCTCCACTAAAAATACAAAAATTATATGGGTGTGGTGGTGGTCACCTGTAATCCCAGGAGGCTGAGGCAGGAGAATTGCTTGAACCCAGGAGGCGATGGTTGCAGTGAGCTGAGATTGTGCCGCCACTGCACTCCAGCCTGGGCAACAGAGCAAGAATCTGTCTCAAAAAAAAAGTTTTAAGAATTAAAAATGGTGAAATTATGTATAAAAAGCCCAAGAGGTATAGACACAGTAATCCAACAGTGGAAGAGAGATCAATGAGACCGTGAGAGCAAGACGAAACTGGCCGGGATGGTGGCTCACGCCTGTAATCCCAACACTTTGGGAAGCTGAAGTGGGCAGGTCACCTGAGATGAGGAGTTCAAAACCAGCCTGGCCAACATGGAGAAACCCCGTCTCTACTAAAAATACAAAAACCAGCCCGGTGTGGTGGTGGGTGTGGTGGCCCATATCTGTAATCCCAGCTACTTGGGAGGCCGAGGCAGGAGAATTGCTTGAACTCCGGAGGCGGAGGTTGCAGTGAGCCGAGATTGCACCACTGCGCTCTAGCCTGGACCACAGAGCAAGGCTCCATCTCAAAAAAAAAAAAATGTGGGGGGCAAGACAAAACTTCATGAAGACAGACCAAACAGCATGGAGAAAAAGGAGAATGACTAGAAAAGAGAACAGTGAAAACTGCAGGAATAGTCAAACTGCAGGACCAGATGGGGCTCATCAACCAGCGACATGGACATACAGCCTCTGAGACAGGAAATGCGGGCTTCACGTGTAAGCAGAGCAAGATGGGGGCGGGGGGGGGGGGGAGAATCTTACACCTGTTGAATCAACACAGTGGTGGCTTACTAATAATACTGCAGACGTTCCGTCAAGCCATACACCTTTCCTGCTACAGCTGGTTATTTGTTGCCATTGCCATCACTGTGCAACTGCCACCTTGAGAAGTTCGGGGTCTAATTGGGAAGACATACCGAACAAACTTTAAGAGTTCCTGCAAGTCAATTAGCATGATAGATGTCTGAATAATTGACTGTGTGATGCATAAGAACAAATAACTCCTGGGGGTCAGAGAAGATTCTGTAGGTGCAGGGACATTTGAACTGGGCTTTGAAGGCTATGTAGGAGTGCATGCGGTAGAGAACAGGAGAAGTGTCCTCTGGGTAGGAGAGCAGGGAGCAGAACGTGCCAAGACCCAGATCATGGAAGAACTTGGCAGGTGTTGAGGGGTGAAAGATGAGTGCGGAAGGAGATACGGGAGAGTGTGTGAGTTGGATAGAAAATAAAGCTAGTGAAGTGGGTTACATAAAGTGCATGGGAGCTGGGCTGACACGTGCTATGTTGACAGTAAAGGTCTTTAAACAGGCAGTAACAGGACTGCTGCGCTGACTGTCTAACTTCTCAATACAGAGTCTCTCTTCCAGGCGAGTGAGCTATGGAGGCAGCCCTGGATGGGTTGGCATCACTTTGGGCCTGGTCTTCGGTCGTCCATGTTCAGGGACTGACTCTAACGCACAGTGTGATTTCTAACGGGGCAGCCCTGCCATCATTCCTAGTGCTTCAGGGTTCGCTTGGAGGCCCTAAAAGCGCCGAGAGGTTCCAGGGGTGGCTGAGTCCTCAATCAGATCTCTTGCTCTACTGAAGGAAATAGTCCCTTCTGACCAGTGACTGAGCATCTGGCCTCTAGAGAGGGTTCAGTGTTGACAGAAGGGATGAGTGACTTTGCTGCCGTAAACGGAGTCACAGCCTGCAGCAGCATCTGACCCTCAGCGGTGGCTGAATGCTAAAGGCACTTTGGAGCTCCCAAATCACGGCGGTGCCAGGAAGTAGGAGGAAAGAGAGGCCCCTTAGCTTCCGGGGGATCTATGCAGGAAGGAGCCCCGTGGGTTAGTGGTTGGAAATGGTCTCCATGTGGAGTAAATCTAGGTTTGACTTCTAGCTCAGCCACTTCCTAATGATGTGACCTCACTAATGATTCGTCCTCCCTGTGCCTCAGGTTCCCCTCTGTAAAGCAGAATGGCAATAGCCTTCTTGTTAGGCTCTAGTGCAGATTTATCGCAATTTAATGAGATAACTTATATAAAATGCTTAGCATAGAGACCGGCGTCCAGTAGTTAACAAGTGGTAGCTGTTACCGACTTATTTAAGATCAGATCTCTTTAATGACAGCCTCTTTCCTCCTTGTGATTGCCAGCCCTTCCAACTGGCTTTGCTTCTCTGTGTGCCTGGCAGCGGGCTGCCACCCCTTTGTAAACTCTGGCTACTCAGCTTTACTGCCTGGAAAAGATGTGCAAGGCTCCAGCCTCTAATGGAGCTCTGATGTCGCCTCGAAGGCATAAACTGTCAGGACCTGGTGAGGAGCTCAGGAGCTCTGGTGCAGCGCAGAAGCTCTCGAGTGCGCTGTCAGCCTTTGACTGGCTGTGGTTTATGGGCAGGGTAGATTTGTAGCTTGTGGCCCTTCAGGAAGAGATCTCCAAGGAGCCCTGTTTTGGGAACAGCATTAGGAGCTGTGGAACTGACAATGCTGCCTGGAACAGCAGGAACGGGGAGGCCTGGGAGGATCCTCCTCCTGTCTGTACCCTCTGCCTGGGCTTAGGAAAATGTCATCCAGAGTGAAAACTAGGGATAAGATCGAATGAGATTGTTTCTGGAGGTTATGACCAATATGGCAGCATGCAGGCACCTATCTGTGAGCTTGGAGTTAAATCGGTGTGCTCT
Source organism: Sapajus apella (assembly GCF_009761245.1). Classification (NCBI taxonomy): domain Eukaryota; kingdom Metazoa; phylum Chordata; class Mammalia; order Primates; family Cebidae; genus Sapajus; species Sapajus apella. The sequence goes on along the minus strand of NW_022436972.1, from coordinate 3,874,431 downwards.
CCATTGCCTCTTCTAGGCTAGGCCTTTAGTCCAGACGTAGGGGAGGACTCACCAACACGATTCCAGCTCTCTAGGCTCTAGCAGCAGGCAAATAAAGTGGCATCAATATGGGTAGAAGCCGCACAAGATCAATCACATTCTGATCAATAAAAAGAGGACTTTCACGAATACTCAACACTCCTCAGAAATGGACAGGCCCCATGAGGGCTTCTAAGCATCCTAAGCTGGGTGACTTCAAGCACAGAGGGTGGGCACCTTGCAAAACAGGCATGCATTTTCGGGGTTTACACTAATTTGGTCTTTAAAACTCTTCAAACCATGAGAGGCTCTGGTGGAAGACATCTAGAGACTGGATTCCTCTGCGCTCACTCTGTGTCTTTGGCCAAGTCTTAACATTGCCATCCTCAGGTCTCTCACTATAATAGGAAGGGATTCAAGGGTGATTTCCACAATTCTTCCAGCTCCCAAATCTATCAATTACATGTAAAGATCTGGGAAAAGAAATAATAGAAAAAAACACATTTTTTATTTCCTTTTGGGAAAAAGTTTTAGCTTTCTTTAAAATGGAAAAAGGAAAAGTTTTAGATAATGCATTTTTGAAATAACCAGTAAAATCTTTCAGCTAAGCAATTTGCATATTATTCCCATCCTTGATTCTCCCAACATTACTTTTTAAAATAGACAATTAGAATTGTTTTATGTTACCAGATCCTTCCAATTCCTGAACTCCGGGAACATTCTGTACAGCGCAACCCACAGATTCCCAAGCAAGATGCACTTCTATGAGCTTCAGAAGATGTTTTTATTGTTTTGCCCAGGGCCCCCTTTTGGTCCGAAGTATCCTTGCCAAGCCTCTGAGAATGACTCATATCACCAGCACCTTTTATCCATCAACAGTGCTTTTCCAAGCTGCATTTACAAAGCAAACACTTCATTCTCCTTGTGCAATTCCTAGGGGTGGGAGAAGTGAGTGGCAGCAGAGAACCCTAGAATTTCAACACACACACACACACACACACACACACACACACACACACACACACACAGCTCAGGGCAAAGTGACTCTCCAAAGCAGTTAGGTACCAGCATTAATTTACAGAAGGCAGAAAAATATTTCTCCAGAGGACCAAGCTAATGCACTGCTGAAAGTGGACATGAAGACGGAAATGTGTGGTTTGTGGAGTGTCCATTCCGTGTCAGGCGCTGCTGGACTTGCCACATATGTGAACGGAGAAGCAGGTGCATTTACTACTTAGGTGGGATGAGTGACAGTCACGCAGATGACAAGTCACTGAATGAGGGGCCCTGGGCCGGTTGCCTAAGCACTCTGTGCCTCCATTTCCTCATTTGGAGTACAGGTAACAAGAGTCTCATGTTACGGGATTGTCATGGGAATTAAATAAGAGGTGTAAATAGCAGCAGAGTGCCTGGCTCAGTTAAGCATCAATACATGTTAGCACTTCTTGTTAAGTTATCTTATTTAATCCCTGCAAAATCCCTGTAAATTGGCAGTGTTCGATCTATTTTATAGATAAAGATATTGAAGCTCAGAAAAGTGCCCTATTTATCCTGGTGGCCGAGGAAGTGAGTGAGCTTAGCACCAGGTCCTCTCGCTTCCGGGGTAGTTCCCACCGGCAGCGCCAGTGGGGTCCTCGGCGCCCCAGAAGCAAACAGACCAACTCCGACATCTCTGCTTTCCACATCTGCTCAGGGGCTTGTACTCTTGTTTTGTTTGTTTGTTTGTTTTTGTTTTTGAGACAGAGCTTTGCTTTTGTTGCCCAGGATGAAGTATAATGGTGCGATCTCAGCTCACCGCAACCTCCGCCTCCCGGGTTCAAGCACTTCTCCTGCCTCAGCCTCCCAAGTAGCTGGGATTACAGGCGCGCGCCACCACACTAGGCTGATTTTATAATTTTAGTAGAAACAGGGTCCCTCCACATTGATCAGGCTGGTCTTGAACTCCCGACCTCTGGTGGTCTGCCCGCCTCAGCCTTCCAAAGTGCTGGGATTACAGGTGTGAGCCACCATGCCCAGCCTTGTACTCCTGTTCTCTCTGCTGAAAGAGTGAATCAACCACTAATGGTCTTCAGCCACTTCCTCACCAAACCCTGACTTGGGTCTGTTTCTGAAGATGGTTGTCCTGCGTGCAAAACACTGAAGCATCACAAAACCAGAGAGAGCTTTAGCGATCCTTTCAAAAACACCCCGTGGTTTTACCAGAGGACAACTGGGGCCCAGAGAAGTGGGCTCCCAGGTCACATCTCACAGCTGGACTGGAAACTGGTCTCCTGCCAGCTCCTCTGAGGGTCTCCCTGCAATGCCTCCACACTTCGTACAGGCTGCTGTCCCTTGTTCCCATCTGGTCTTCAAACTTCCGTCTTCCTTGTCTCTCCTTTGAAGGCCATCTCTATATCTCACCCAGGGAAGGCATTACTGCTTTCCACACCCCGACTGCGATGTCCATGTGTTCACCACATACTCAGAGCTGGGTGCACGCCAGGCTCCACTCTGTGCCCAGGGGGACTTGTGAGTGCCCAGACAGATGGTTTCCTGCACTCCCGGAGTGAGAGGAGGAGACAATAAACAGGTAAAATACACAGAGATGTGAAATCATCAGCGGTTTGAACAGGTGCACTGCACGTGGTGCAGAGGCCGGCAAGGTGCCTGGGGGATGCCTCCATGCGGGCAGGTGGTCAGGTCACCTCTCTTGAGCAGTGCCATTCCATCTGAGGTCTAAATAATGAGGCAAGCTGTCCTGTGGAGGTGGGAGCAGCTCCACCCAGGCAAAGGGAAGAGCCAGTGCCGGGTCGGCAGACCAGAATGAGACCTGGGAGTGCCAGCGGAGAGCAAGGGGCAGGAGCAGGAGGAGAGGGTGGGGCTGGAGGCGGATGTGGCAGGAGGGCCAGGGTGTCCTGAGCTGTCATCAAGACTGGTCTTTTACTCAGAGAGCTGCAGCAGCCCCTGTGGGCACAAAGCAGGGGAACGACTTGGCAGAATTTTTTTTGAACAACAACTAGTGACTACTATGGGGAATAGAGGTTAGAGGACTTATTAATAAGCTTTGCCATGGGAAGATACGAACCCAGGTTTGCCAAAGCCTACCATGGTGCATGTGTGAGTTCTTGCTCACATTTCTGGAGAGCTGAGGGCCCTGAGCCCTGCCCGCCGGAGCCAAAGCAAGTCCCAAGGCCCAGGCCGAAGTGGATGAGTCTGGGAGGGACAGTCCTCTCGGCAAGAAGCTGCAAACCATGACAGGACCACCCAGGGAGGCAGGTGGGACCCGGGGGCCAGGGAGAACATGGCTGTCGGTGTTCAATGGAGGATGATGGTGGCTTAGGTCCCATGTGGAGTGTGGAGATGGACAGAGAAGGCTTGGAGGATGTTTGGGAGGTCGAGTCAATATATACCACGTGGAAAGGGCTATCGGGAGAGGGGACAATCAAGAATCACTTCAGATTTTCGGAGTGAGTCATCGAGTGCATGGTGGTGCCACTCAGAGACTGGGTGGGCAGGCCACGTCGGTAAAGGCGCTCATGAACCGTCCACGTGCAGATCTCCAGGAGGCTGCTGGGCCCCAGAGCCGCAGCTCTGAGTGAACAGGGGAGAGGTGACCGACTGCCCACCTTTGTTCAGGTTTCCTGCCCATCCTCAGGTGTCCTTTCAGAGGAGAATTTCTGAACATCTGATGCTGTGGAGGTGGAAGGAGCTGGGCTTTTTAAAGTAGGAAGTATTAGGAGGAAAAGTTAAAATACATTTAAGTTTTCAAGCTATTTATAGTTGTAGGTTCCTTTGTGAGCTTAGGAGCACACAAGTGAATGAAGGAGGGCTTCCAGGCAGAGGGCAGCCTGCGTGGGGTGGGCACTTGGAACCCAGGCACTGTGAAGGGTGTCCTCAGCAGGGTGGGAATCGGAGCAGGGAGAGGAGGACAAACCTTCCCAGGGAAGCAGGCCTGAAGCGGGTGGCCCCACAGGCAGGCAGGGTGAGTGGCAGTGGGGATGGGGATTGGCCACCTACAAGGAGATTTGTCAAATGAGCAAATATATTAAGGATAATGGGAATCCAGCTTCCCACTGTCAGGGAGAGGAGGAAAGAATTTCCAGTTGCATTAGAATTGGAGGTATTTGTGGGATCTCAGAGTTTTCAAACAATAAATAATGTATCAACTTCTTGGCTGCCGTCACAACATACTGCTGACTTGGTGGCTGAAACAACAGATATTTATTTTCTCACAATTATATTAGACATTATCATTTGGCAGTTAAGCTATTTTTAAACTATAACTTGGTAGTTATCGTTTAAAAATACTTCCTCATAAAATAATGATTACAAAAAAGAGGAAATGAGTGATCTTACAGAAAAGATGACTGACGCCAATCTAATGAGGTGATTAAAATGAGCATTATTAGTAATAGGACAAATCAAAATTTCCTGCCACCTGATAGGATGCAATGAGAACACAGCGTCACATTTGTGACAGTTCTTCTGAAGATGTCAAAACTGCATGCCATCACAAGGAAACATCACACAAGCCCAGTATGAGTGACATTCTACCAGATAACTGGCCTGTCATCTTTGAAGTATGGAGGTCTTGAAAGACAAGAAAAGACTGAGGAACAGTTCCAGTCTGAAAGAGACCAAGGCGGCAGGGCCTGCTAAGTGATTCAGAACTGGCGTCTTTAGCTAGAGTGGGCCAGCTGATGAGGCTTGAATGGGGTCTGGGGTTCTAACACATTGACATTAATTTCCTGATGTTGGTGTTTGCACGTGGCTATGTAGATGCAAGTCTTTGTAGGAAATATGCATGAAAACATTCAGGGAGCCGGTGCAGCAGGTTGGCTACGCTGCTTATCCTCAAATGGTCCAGGAGCAGGAAAACTCTTTGAACTGAGCTTATAGTTCATGACTTATAAAACGTTTATTTTATTCATATTTCATAAATCAAAAAGCTGAGAGACCATTCAGTCTAAATCACTTAAATTTTAGAGATGAGGAAACTCAGGCCCAGAGAATTCAAGTGAATTCTCCAAGGTACAACAGCCAGTTAGGGAGCCAACTCTGATGCCCTTGTTTCCTGTGGCCTGGACCACAGAATGCTCCACTACCTGCCCCTGAGGCTAGGGGACACCCAAGAGAAGACGAATCATGAAAGGAGTTCATCCAGAGCTGGAAGCTCAAATTCATGGATAAAGATGTTCAAGCACAGAGAAGCTACGTAGTCTAGCCAAGGTCACACAGCTGTTTCATGATGGACGCAGGACTCAAACTTGGGCTGCCTGTCTTTGAGTGATCATCCCCCGGGGCGCTGGGGCATGGATTCCCCAGGAGTCTCCGGTCAAGTGACTCTCACCAGCCAAGGCAGGCCACTTGAGGTCACAGGTATGGGCCTCAAGACAGCTGGGGAGTGGGCATACGGGTTGGCCAAAGGATCTGAGCGACCCACTGGTGGGGTTGGCTCCAAATTAGGACTGCATCTCCACTTACGGCAAGGAACACGCCAAGGATGGGCTCAGCTTAGTCCCCACCACTGCATCAACTTGAGGAAAAGACAGCAGAATCTTTTGGTGATGAGGCCTGGAAATTGTCTTTTCATGAAAGATCCTTAGGTGATTCTGGGATCAGCGAGATTTGATCTATTACTTTGCCTACGGATGCGTATCGGGCGAGTCTGAAGACATTTTAGAAACACAAAAGTCACCCTAGAGATTCTTATTCAAGTCTCAGTGTTGGATATCCTGGGTTACAGACTTGGTCCTTGGAACTCAGTTTTCGGCTTGAGAGCTGTGATTCTAAGGGCTCATACCCCCTACCCCACCGCTCCAGATACTGCACATGTAATTTTTTATGTACTGTGTCTATGTTTCTGGGAAGAGGGATCAAAATTGGTATAAGATTCTCAAAGAGTACAAGCTTGAAAATTCTTAGGAGTCACAGCTCTAGACAAATTAAATTCACGAGCCAAGCTTTCCTGGTTTAGTTGCTTCACTGTGTATCCGGTACTGTACTACTTACTCCGCCCACATTTGGTCATCCTTTTCACAGGCAGCATGCCAGAACTGCAGTCCTGTGTCTAATGAGCTTCCTTGACCTGCCAGTTTGGTAGCTCTATACAATTTATTTAAAATGTTGTGTTATGACTTCGTTTATAACCTCTAATAGACTCTTCACGGTACCACTTCCTATACTACTGCTCTTACGTCATCTGCTTAACACTCAGGTCTAGAATTGCCTTGGCAATTGATGTGGTGCTTGAGTTCTGTTTAGTTTGCTCTTAGAAGCAGGGGGCTGGGTTCACCACACTCTTCAGTTCATGATGCACTGGGTCGTTGGCTCCTCAGAGCCCCATCTCATTCATTCACGTGTGCATGCAGGCATTTATTTGATTGGCTTCCATTCCCCATTTCTTTCCCTTGCCCCTCACAGGCAACCATTCTAATGTGTTCCATGTTTCTCGTTATCAGCACGTGTTCTATCACAAAGTGTTTGAAACGCACATATCATCGAATGCACACAAACATCCTTTAGCTCATTACTTCTCACTTTCGTGACTCAGCACTGAACTTTAAAAGCTCCGTTCATGTTGCTGCATGTATCTGTAGTCTGCTCCTCCCAACTCTGATAGAGTATTTCAGAGCGTACCTTTTTCACTTGCTCCCCTCTACCTCTGTGAACCACACCTGCTGCCACAGAAAAAACTGCAGCAAATCTCCATGCATGGCCCCTTTGGGTATGTAGAAGAATTTCTCTACAATTCATGCCCAGGGGTGGTATTGTTGGGAAATAGAAGAGAGGTACATTTAATTTGATGAAGTGTTGCTCTCTAAATTGGTGGTACCAGTCTACAAATCCCCAGCAAGGCCCAAGAATGCCAACATTCCTACATCCCTGCCACCACTTGGCATTATCCAATCTCCTGGTTTTGGCCAATTGAGTGAATAGAAGTGATAATTCATTGGTATTCAATTCGTATTTCTCTACTAAAGAATTTGAACATCTCTTCATATGCCTGTTATTCTCCTGCAAATTGCCTCTTCTGATCCTTTGTTTTCTAGGCAGAGGGGGTTTCCATCATTTTTGTTCATTTGTAAGGTTCTTGCCTATTTTAGATACTGTTCTCTAGTTATTTCTGACATTGCAAGTGTCTTCCCCCAATCTGTCATCTGTCTCATAACCTTGTCCTTCTTTAAATAGAACCCTTTGAGTGGGATGTGTTCAAATTCATTAACCTTTTCCCTTGTGCTTTGCACCTTTGAGGTTTTAAGAAGCGTTTCCCAGCTGGGCATGGTGGCTCACGCCTGTAATCCCAGCACTTTGGGAGGCTGAGACAGGTGAATATTTGAGGTCAAGCGTTTGAGATCAGCCTGGTCAACACAGTGAAATCCTGTCTCTACTAAAAATTAAAAAAAAATTAGCTGGATGTCGTGGCAGTGCACACCTGTATTCCCAGCTACTGAGAGGCTGAGGCAGGAGAATTGCTTGAACCCAGGAGGTGGAGGTTGCAGTGAGCCGAGATCATACCACTGCACTCCAGCCTGGGTGACCGAGCAAGACTTTGTCTCAAAAAAAAAAAAAAAAAAAAAAAAAATGAAGAAGAAGCAGCGCTTCTCCCCATCTCTAGGCCACCAAGATCCTCTCCAGGACTTTGCAGATGCATTCAGACTGAGCATGACAATAACCACGTGTTGTGTGCTTTGCACCTGCACAATCTCTTCCTCAACTTTAGCTGGACCTGCGGCTTTAGCTTCAAGCCTGGCATCTGAGCCTGGGCCTCTTATCCATGACGATACAGACCCTTCCCTACTGCTGTTCACACAGTCCTCACCAGGGTGGGTTATGCTTCAACCCCAAATATTCATGCCCCTCCTGCGCCCCTCCGCTAATGTCACACTTTCTCCTATTTCCAAAGAGCTTTTGCTCTTCTCTTAACTAGATTTGGCCATCTTTCAAAGCCTGCTTCCTCAAAAACAAAACCAAAAGCTGATGCATTTTGCTTTCTTAGATTCCCTTTGTTTCTACACTTTTATTCATATTTTAAAAATCATGATTAGAACCTTATTTCCTAACTATTACATGTGTGCTCTGCTTTTTCCCTGGGGATAGTTGTCCATCTTATACTTATTTTGCCCATGGCTCCTAGGTCAGTGCTCTTAGGAGGCACCTAATAAATGTTCTCTCTCCAAATTCAAGCGGCTGCCAAAGACTGATTACTTAAGCCTCCAAAACCTTTTTAAAAATGCATTCCTTCCTCTCCATCTCCAAAGCCACATCCGTGCCTGGGTTTAATCATTGCACGCTCAGACTTTTACAAGACTTGTGTGCCTTCTTTCTTCCTGTCTGCCTCGGCTCCAGTGAGAGCAGAGAATGTGTGCAAAATCACGCAGCCTCAGAATCTGGGTTCAAAGAACCTTACACAGCATTGAATCCACCCTGCCCTGGGGCTTGAATTCTCTCGACAATATTCACATTCCTTAATGTGAATGTGAATGGCTGCACAGTCTCTGCTTGAATACCTTTGGTCATGGTGGAGTCACTATCTTCTGAGGCTGTCTATTCCCTCATTTTCCCACACAGGGCTTCCTTATTTTAAGTTGAAACTTGTCACCTTGCAGCTTACAACTAAAAATCCTAACTTTTCTTTTGGGACCATTCAGAAAACTCTTAATGCCTCTTTTGGTAAATGTATCTCCCAAATTGTGGTGCCCAGAACCAAACGCAGTATGACCAAGTGAAGAATGAAACAGAGCTGTTTTCTCTTTCCCTGTGTTTGTTTCCTGGGGTTGCTATAACAAATTTATTGGAAACTTGGTGGCTTAAAACGACAAATAATGGCTGGGCGTGGTGGCCTACACCTGTAATCCCAGCACTTTGTGAGGCTGAGGTGGACGGATCACGAGGTCAGGAGATCGAGACCATCCTGGATACCATGGTGAAACCCCATCTCTACTAAAAATACAAAAAATTAACCGGGTGTGGTGGCACATGCCTGTAGTCCCAGCTACTTGGGAGGCTGAGGCAGGAGAATTGCTTGAACCCAGGAGGTGGAGGTTGAAGTGAGCTGTGATGGTGCCACTGTACTCTAGCCTGGGCATCAGAGTAAGACTCCATTTCCCACCCCCGCTCCCCCCAAAAGCCCAGATATTTATTCTCTTACAGATCTGGTGACCAGAATTTCAAAGTCAGTGTCACTGGGTCCAAACCAGGGCTGTGCTCCCCTCCAGAGGCTCCAGGAGAGAATCTGCCCCTTGCCTCTCTCAGCTTCTGGGGGCAGCTGACATTCGTTGACTGCATTGCTCTGATCTTTGAGGACAGCATCTGCAAAGCTCTCTCTGCTCCATCTTTATATTTCCTTCTTTTTTGTGTGTGGCCAAATCACCCTCTACCTCTCTGGTATAACAAGGTATGTGATTGCATTTAGGACCCACCTGGATAATATCCCCATCTCAACATCCTTAATTCAATCACACTTGCAAAGACCACTTTCTCCTTTTCTCCATATAAAGTGACATTCCCTAGTTCCAGGGATTAGATATGTTTGCTTGTGAGGAGGGGATTTTTTTCAGTCCACCACATGCCCCTTAAAAGATAACACTTCTGTAAGAGAGCCTAGCATCTCATCAGTGTTTCTGGTGGTCACATCAAATTGTTGACTTTTATACTGAGTACATTGTCTTTACAGACCTCAATTTATTTGCATTGGTGCTTACTGTAACGCCTGTTGCCTCACCGGGAGGCCGGACACACCCACCTCTGCACTCAGCACCTGACTCTGCACCCGGCACCAGGCTTTGCACTCGGCACCTAGCTCTGCCACATGGCTGTCTTGGAAGGCTCTGGCTAATGCAACCCTGGCCTGCTCTTGTACCGGAAAACCCGCCCAACAACCCAACAACCAATAGCGGCCCGCCCCGTCCCAATCCCACTCTCCTGGAGACAGTCAGAGCACCCAGCTGTTGCTCGTTCCTCATAGCCATAAAAACCCCACGCCCCAGGAAGTCAGTGCGACTTCTCTGGCCCCCTTTCCCCCACCAGAGAACCTTGCCCAGGAGCTGAATAAATTGGCATTTAATTTTCTTATACTGGCCTCAGTTTCCTCATTTTAAACTTGGCAATAACCCTTACATTTACTGAGTACATTGTCTTTACAGATCCCAGTTCATTTGCATTGGTGCTTACTAAGTACATTGTCTTTACAGATCCTAATTTGTGTGCATTGGTGCTTACTAAGCATGTTGTCTTTACAGACCCTAATTTATTTGCATTGGTGTTTACTAAGCACATTGTCTTTATAGACCCTAATTCATTTGCAATGGTACTTACTCAGTACGTTGTCTTCACAGACCCTAATTCATTTGTATTGGTGCTTACTAAATACATTGTCTTTACAGACCCTAATTCATTTGCATTGGTGTTTACTAAGCACATTGTCTTTACAGACCCTAATTCATTTGTGTTGGTGCTTACGAAGCACATTGTTTTTACAGATCCTGGTTCATTTGAATTGGTGCTGTTGGTTTCTTGGTCCTGACAATATGTTATCTCAAATGAATGACACATTGTTGGTTTTAAATTACAGTTCCAATTCTATTGATATCTTCTTCTTTTTTTTTTTTTTTTTTTTTTGAGACGGAGTTTCGCTCTTGTTACCCAGGCTGGAGTGCAATGGCGCGATCTCGGCTCACCACAACCTCTGCCTCCTGGGTTCAAGCAATTCTCCTGCCTCAACCTCCTGAGTAGCTGGCACTACAGGCGTGCGCCACTATGCCCAGCTAATTTTTGTATTTTTAGTGGAGACGGGGTTTCACCATGTTGACCAGGATGGTCTTGATCTCTTGACCTCGTGATCCACCCGTCTCGGCCTCCCATAGTGCTGGGATTATAGGCGTGAGCCACCGCGCCCAGCCTCTGTTGATATCTTCTGACATGGTTTGGCTGTGTCTCTACCCAAATCTTATCTGGAATTGTAATTCCCATGTGTCAAGGGAGGGACCTGGTGGGAGGTGATTGGATCATGGGGGTGGTTTCCCCACACGGTTCTTGTGATAGTGAGGAAATTCTCACAAGAGCTGATGGTTTAATAGTGACAGTTTCCCCTGAGCGTGCTCTCTCTCTCGCCTGCCACCATGTAAGATGTGCCTTGCTTCCCCTACACCTTCCACCATAATTGCAAGTTTCCTGAGGCCTCCCCAGCCTTGTAGAACTGTGTATCAATTAAACCTCTTTTGTTTACAAATGACCCAGTCTCAGGTATTCTTTATAGCAGTGTGAAATGGACTAATACATTTTCTCAGACCTATTAAACAGTTGGGATTTCTGTCAACTTAATTAAATTCATAGTTTTAAAATTTGGTGAGTGCTTGTTTGGTCTTATCAGTGATTATGGAGACGTTTAGTAGACCTGACTGAGTGAGAGGAGCCCTGGCTCGTCACTGGAAGCCTCTCTCCGGGTTCCATTGAACCCATTCCCTTCCTCTGTGTCCTATTTGACTCTTACAGTCTCCATGCTGATTTATGCAGAGCGTCTTGCACTGGGTAGAAGCTGGAAGTGATGATTTTGTATTTTTCAAGCTTTATTCCCCATATTCCAACCTTTATTTTAAATTCATTCTTTTAGATCTACTCTGACTTTTAAACCTAGTTAAATTTGACACCACAGGGAAGATAAGATTAAGGTAGTGGTTCTCAAACCGTCAGAATGCGTCAGAATAGCCTGGAGGGTTTGCTAAAACAGGGGTGCCAGGGTTTATCTTCAGCGTTTCAGGTTCAGTAGTTCTGGGGCAAAACCTGAGAATGTGTATTCCTAAGTCCCGATGTGCTGCTGCTGTTGGTCTGAGAACCATACTTTGAGAACCACTACTATAAAGTATCCTTCCATATGTCTTCGAATAAACAAAGATGCCGAGACTTTTCCTGTTTCCAGTAAGAATGTTTGGCCATAAGAGCTCTTTAACATTTGTGAAATCATAATGCAGATACTGCTTGCTGTCTTTGGTGTTAGGGGTTCAGTTTGGTTTGGCCCAATTAGATAAGAAAAGTTATTCTTTCACCAACATATGGATAGCAAACTATCATCTTTTCTTAATTCTTTGTCTTCAAATTATTCCACATCCTCTTTAATTCGAAAGCCTTTGTAAACACTTGAGGACTTGAACTGAAGGCTTAACACAAAGCCTAAAGCATTCCCTGTGCTGTCTCTCCTCCAAATTACGTAGATTTAAGATCACTCCCTATCTGCCTCTGCACTTGTGAACCATCTCTGCTCTCCGGATCCATCTCAACCTGTTTCTGTTCCTCCTGACTACCCTCTGTCCCCTAGCTGCCACTGGGATGAGGTAAGCATAATGGCAGGGCTGTGGGCTGGCTCCCTCCAGAAGCTGTTGCTCTGACAACTGAGTGATGGGGACAGTCTGGGCTATCCACGCTGGTGGTTGTCAGGAGGGCTGGAGGACAGTCTCCACGCTGCTGCCTAGTGCTGATGAAGAGACTTCCTCTAAGGCAGGCTTGGCCCTGAGCCTCCCAGGAGACCCGCCATCTGTCTTAGCTTCTCTGCCTCTCCTGGTCTTCCGAGAGTTGGGAAACCCAGGCCTAGAGACACAACCCAACCTTGCTGATTTGGTCGACAAAGGATCTGTCAATTCACTTTGCAAAGTAAGTCACTGGCATTTACTTTCTCCTCCTCCTGCTTCTTTTGCCATCCATTCAGAAATGTCTGATTGATCACTGCTGAGTCAGCCTCTGTGAAATTCTACTCTGTGCACAATCAACAGAACAGATGTCCACACACAGAGTAAGTTACAAGAGGGAGTCCATGTCACGTGCCTGCCTTAGATGGCAGAAATTCCCAGGCATTTCCGCATTTATATATTGCATTCAGGGAATAAAAAACAAGGCCACAAGGCTGATGCTAAGGTTTAAATGTTTGTGTCCTTTCAAAAATCATGTTAAAACTGAACTCTCAAGGTGATGGCATTAGCAGGCAGGGTCTTTGGGAAGCAATTAGGTCACCTGATGAATGGGATTGGTGCCCTTATAGAAGACATCCCAAGGAGCCCTCTTCCTCCTTCTTCCAGGTAAGGACACAGTTAGGAGGCACCGCCTATGAACCAGAGAGAGGCTTTCTCCAGACACCGAATCAGCTGCACATTGATCTGGGACTTCCCAGCCCAAAGAACTGTGAGAAATAAGTTTCTGTTGTTTATAAGCTACCAGTCTATGTAGTCAGGTATAGCAGCCTGACTACAGCAGCTGGATTAGGGTTGCCATTTAGAATTATACTGTATGCTTTTTCAGATGTTCATATAAAGACATTTTACTTATCATTTGTTTTCATTAAATTAAGTAAATAAAAAATTTTAAAGTTATTCAAGCTGTGTTCCATGAATAACTTTCTTATTCATTACCCTACTTATTCATTCCTTGTTCCAGACAAAAGCCTTTGTGAAGGTCAGTGTTATGGATTTAATATACTTAAGAAGACAGATTGCATTTATAACTCATTCATTCCTTGCCAAAGAATCCGTGGTTCCGGGAGAGAAAGCCACCGTGGCTACGTTTGCCTCGCAGACAAGTGTTTCTTGCCATTGGGTTCACAACATGCAGGTGCCTAACATTCTCTGCCTGCACTTTCCAGGCCTTACCATGCTTCCTTTCTATCGCCTCTCCTTTCTTTCATTCCTTAAGCCTGTGTGAATCCTGCCATCAAGCCCTCTGATGGGAAAATCTGTACCCCCAAACTACGGGAGGGGAAAGGCCAGCGCCGGGGAGCCGGTGTCCGCCAGGGGGAGCTGTGGCTTCTGTCTGGGGACGCGGCGCTCGGGGCCTGCGCCTGGCTGCCACGGCCGCGCGGGGACGCAGTGCGCGCGCCTCCCGCGCCGCGAGCTGACTCAGGCTTGCAGGTTGCAGCGGCGCTCACCTGCGTGGGCGCTGCGGCTCGGTGGGGGCGGGGGGTGCCAGCCTGCAGCCAGGGGACGAGCGACAGGGCCTCGGGCCAGTTCGGGCCCCGCGGCCTGCTCCGGCCGGGGGTGGACGGCGCCCGGCAGCGAGCACCCGGGCGGGGAGCGCTCGGTGAACCGGGTCACAGGGTCACTAATGGCCCCCGCCGCCGCTTCCCGCAGCCGCCCGCGCGGCGGAGGAAATGGCCCTGCCGGAGGATTGATCTCCCTGGGAAATGGGGGCGTCGGCGCTGCGGTTCCAAGGAGTCCAGCCGCCTCGCTGCAGAGTCCTTCCAGAGCCGCCCCCTGCAGCCCCCGTGCCTCGCTGTCTTTTTTTCCTCTCACAGAAATAAAATGTTTCTAAATTTGCAGCCAGGGGCCCCTATCCTCAATAGATCAATCATTCACGGGGGACCTTGAAGTCACGGGTCACTGCAAGCAATTTTCTAAACTTCGTTTTTCGCTGGGGAAGCTCCCCAGGGTCTGTGGTCAGGGGTATGTAAAAGCTGACACCCATAACCCGCTGCTCCCCCTTCCCCTTTGAAGGTAACGGGCGTGGTTCTGAACACTGACCAGAGGAAGTGTGGCTCTGAACACTGACTAGAGGAAGTGTGGGAATTCTCGTGTCCGCGTCGCTGCTAAGGAGTGGTCGGTGGAGCGTGAGAGCGGTTACTGTGAGCCAGCCCCGTGCTAAGCCCCACACTGAGCACATTTCGTGCTCCGAGCAATCTGATCGCTCTCATTTTACAGAGGAGAAAATCAGGGCTCAGCCAGGCCTGGTCATTTGCCAAAGCTTACATACCTAGGCTGGCCAGCGGCAGCCTTGGCACTTAACTCCCGGGCTGAGGACAGGTCTGAGTCCCCTTAAATTCCACCCAGGAAACTAGTTCGGGGAGAGGTTTAAGACATAACAGCTGCCCTATTGACGGGGGCGAGGAATGGGCAAAGTGGGATCCCCAAGCCACTGTCAGACACTTTTGGGTTCAAGAGTGGTTCAATGGTCCTTGTGTATAAAAAGAGGAGATAAAGAACTTGCTTCAGGCACTCAGCATCAAAGACACCTAACATTTGCCCGGGTTAGGGGGTGGGGGGAGTTTAGGGGTGTATTAGTTTGCCAGGCATAATATAATATCTTATAATATGCCAGGCATATAATATCATAGACTGGGTGGCTTAGACAGCAGACGTAGATTTTCTCACTGTTCTGGAGGCTGACGTCCGAGATCAAGATGTAGTGCAGGCGTGCTCCTCTCCGGCCTTCTTGGCTGCCTTTTGCTGTGCGCTCACATGGGCTTTCCTCTGTGCACGCACGTGTCTGTGTCCAGATTGCCTCTTTGTATGAGGACACCAGTCAGATGGGATTAGGGCCCACTCTAAGACCTCATCTTAATTAACTCTGTTAAGATCTTATCTCCAAATACAGTTACATTCTGAGGCACTAGGGCTTGTGATGGCAGCATGATTTTTTTTTTGGGGGGGTACAATTCAGCCCCTAAGAGGGGACCAAATAAATGTTACTTGAAAGATGCCACACCTTGAAAAATGTGTCTTACTATTCCGCATGTAAATCAGTCAGGTTTTTATTTTTGCACATAAACGTCTTTCTTAAAAACAGAGCCCTGAGAAAAATGCCCGAACGCTCTGTCCTCTATTCATTGTTTTTTAGGGCTCATGAGTCTTTGGTTTGGCTCAAGCAAAATCATGTGTGAAATCCAATAAATGGGAAGTCTTTATTGCTCAACCACTTTGGAAAAATGTCTATCACTGAGGCCAATTTTTTTTTTCTCCTATCAGGTCTCATGATTTTCTACTGAAAACAACTCTGCAGGAACAGGCTTGCCCGGCTGGAGGGTGTAGTACCGGACGGTGGCCGCTAGGTGACGCCCCGGGTAGAGGCAGGGAGGAAACAAAATGTCTGCAAGCTCAGCTGAGGCTTTAATTAAATGCGTTCAGTCATTCTTGAAGTTGGATTTCTTCAACCAAAATGAAACCTGCTCTGACTCTACTGGAAAAGTCAGGCTTTTTTTTTTTAAATGATAATGAGTAGTATGTAATCTAATGGAAAAGTCAGGTGTGTGTGTGTGTTTTTTTAATGGTAATGAGCAGTATGTAATCTAATGGAAAAGTCAGCTGGTTTTTTTTTAATGGTAATGAGTAGTATGTAATCTAATCGAGAATCATAATTGAACGATGCTGAAATGGTTATTACCAGGAACTCTTGTTTTTCTGTTAGGTATCTTCAGCGGCTGTTCTCTTTGGGAGGGCACGTGCTTCCCAGTCTCTTCCTCCTCTGGTTCCTGCAGGGGTCCCTGCCTCCCAGGTGCAGGTTCTCCCTCTGCAGTGGTTGAGCAAACTCTCACGTCTCTGCTGAATACACTGGCATGTCTGTAGGCAGGGGACTGTGTCAACTGAGTTATATGCTGTGATGTTGGAAAAAGAGGGGCTTCCACAGAGAAGGAGATGAAAAGGTGTTAGTGACCTGGAATGCTTATTATGCCACATTCCACAAGCCAAGAACTGTGGCGCTGCACCTTAATTTAAGTTCTGGGGTTGGAGCCGTGCAGCATCAGGATATTGCTATAGAAGTGACGCCCACAGCTTCTAATCATTTGTTCCCCTGGAGTATTGCCAGGTTGGGAGTTGGGGCTGTAGGCTACAGCGGTGTCTCCGCCATCTTAGTGTACAAAGGAAAGCGTAGGACAACAGATAGTTTATGGGTTACTTGAAAATGTTGTCTGGAACTGTCCATGCTGTCTTTAGTCTGCGGGGTCTACAGTCACATCAGGCTTCCTTTTTAACACCAAGTGCCCTGCACTCTTAGGTTCACTGGGAAAAGCTGGATTGTGCAGTGATTCCCAGTCCTGGCTCCATGTGTCACCATTCGTGCTGGATGGTCTCCAGCTGTCTCTCCTCCCCATTCATTCTTCATCCTTCTCTGCCCTGTGCAGACCCCTAGAGGCTCTTCTTAGTGGCCTGCTCTGGTCCCTGTTCCCCTCTCATACCCTCTTGCTTCTTAGCTGGGCGTGGCCATTAGATGGAGGGGAGAGAAGTGAGGGTGTCTTTTCTGTTCTCCCCTGCTGGCAGTAGGGGGGGGTCCTTCTGGGGCCCCAGCTCCAGTCAGGCAGCCCCATGCCCTGCTGCTAGCTCTCCCTAGTTTGCTAGAACACTCCTTTCTGCCTTTGCCTCTTCAGGCTTCAGGGTGAAGCAGCTTCCAGCTCTGCTGTCCCTAGTTGGTTTGTTTATGCCTGCCCAGGCCTCTGTAGATCATCTCTTCATTAAACTCTTTTCTGTCACCCCTTTGAGGGGCTGGCTCTTTCCCACAAGCTTTTGTTTGAATCGCTGTCCAAGCAAAGTGGGGTTCATAGCTGAACTCTTGGAGCCTTCCTTTCCTTCTTTCTAAAGTGTGGACGTTTATGGCTGGGTGCAGTGGCTCATGCCTGTAATCCCAGCACTTTGAGATGCCGACGCCGGAGGATTGATTGAGGCCAGGAGTTTGAGACCAGCCTGGCTAACATAGTGAGACCCTGTCTCTACAAAAAAAAAAAAACAAAACAGGAAACAACAACAAAACCTAGCTACATGTTGCGGCATGCACCTGTGGTCCCAGCTACTCAGGAAGCTGAGGCGGGAGGATCCCTTAAGCACAGGAGGCTGAGGCTGCAGTGTGTTGCAATCATGTCACTGTGCTCCAACCTAGGTGACAGAGGGAAGCCGTCTCCAAAAATAAGAATAATGGGAAAATTACTAATACTACCTGCCTTATTGGTTGTGAGGATTAAAACCAGTGGCATTCAAAAGGTATTCAATTCATATAAAAGATTCCACTTGGGCCGGGCGCGGTGGCTCAAGCCTGTAATCCCAGCACTTTGGGAGGCCGAGGCGGGTGGATCACGAGGTCAAGAGATCAAGACCATCCTGGTCAACACGGTGAAACCCCGTCTCTACTAAAAATACAAAAAATTAGCTGGGCATGGTGGTGCGTGCCTGTAATCCCAGCTACTCAGGAGGCTGAGGCAGGAGAATTGCCTGAACCCAGGAGGCGGAAGTTGCGGTGAGCCGAGATCGCGCCATTGCACTCCAGCCTGGGTAACAAGAGCGGAACTCCCTCTTCAAAAAAAAAAAAAAAAAAGATTCCACTTATCAGTAAAACGAATGGCTTAAGTCTGTTCCTTGATAAATGTTTTTATTCATTTATTTTTGACTTTTTCATAAACAGAGAGATTAATGAATTCACACTGAAGCACCTCAGGTTTGAACAGTAAGTCAGTGAGTGCCATGCTCACCTGATGCCAGCAGGCAGCATGGTTCAGAGCACAGTCCCTGATGCCAGCTTGGCTGTGGGAAACCCCAGGCCTTCTGAGCTCCCTGTGAGCAGTCTGTGCCTGAGTTGCCTCATCTCTTCAGTGTGGCTGGTGTTAGGAGCCCTCCTCCTGTGGGTGGAGAGAGGATGGATGAAGTCATGCGAAGTCATGTGTATCAGGCGCGTGTTTTTGATGACTTCTGGAATGTAGGAACCAATGCTGCCCCCTCCTTCTCTTCTCGTGGCTCCTCCCTCCAAAACAGAAGCTGCTAAAGTCCAGCTGCCGTTTGCGCATGTGCAGACCCAGCATCCTCAGACAAAGCAGCAATGTTTAGCGGGAACCCTGCAGGTGGCTGGGCTCCTCGGAAGGGAGCAAGACTCTGGGTCTCATCTTAGTAGTAGCTTGAGACTGGTCCCTGCAACTCTGTGGCAGGAATTTAGAAGCTGTGTGAGGGCAATGGAGAGAAGGGCCTAGACCCAAACTCTTGACTCATCGGGGGGTGGGAAGGTTCTGGACCACACGCTCAGAGTCAGCAGACAGGCCAGATGGAACTGAAGAGGGAGACTTAAGCATCTAAGACCACCTCCCCCTTGACTTCCACACTGCATTTCAGCAGAAGTAAAGGCTGGCAGACCGGGTGCCACCTTAATCGCCCTCCTACAGATCGCAGGCATGGTATGGAGGAATCTTTCCGGAAGGCATTGTTGTCACTTCATCACCATCAAACCCCCACCTAAGCCACATACCCCACACCTACTCCACGACTCAAGACCCCTTCACGTGTAATTTCTAGCGTTGTAAGCACAAGACCCTTTCACAGGTAATTTCTAAAGCTGTAAACCCAAGACCCTTTCATGTGTAATTTCTAGCGTTGTAAGCCTATATAAGGGCAGGCTCTTTCTCTGTTAGAGAAGCTTGGCTGTTAGGCAGCAATGCCGCTTTGCTCCTGGTGGAATACATCACCCCTTCCTTCCCAGTTCGATGTCCAAGAGGTTTGTTTCTTGCAGGTTCCTGCTTTAGAACAAGAAGACAGCGGCGGGACTACATGGCCATCTCTCGGGCTGTTTGGCCTTCCTTCTGCCTGGGAGGATGATGGGTTAAGTCCCTGAACAGAGCGGCTTCGGGGCTTCTGGACAATCCTAGGCTGCTTTGTGGCTGCTGGAGGTGAAAGGGTCTTGCCAGTCATAGTTTGCCTTCCTGCCAGAGTGGAGCCTTGTCCTCTCCATCCTCAAGGTCCCTGATGTCGACTGGAATTTGCCACGGACTTTATCTTCCCTACTTCTGCAGCTTCCTTTATTACGACTCACTTCTTCGAGGATGGAGTGGATTCCACCGTGCCGAAGTCCAGTGGGCGTCATGAATATTTGCTGAGTGTTGCTGTTGTGGAGAAAGGCGAGTTGGTTGTGACTACCCAGCCACTAGCATTTTTGTGAGTTTCTGGCAGGGTAAGTGGGACCACTTTGCAAATGAAACTTCTGTTAATATTTTCTCAGTGCTTTATTAACTACATTCCTAAGATAAGGTCCAGAAAGACCCGTGTTAGACAGAAATCAGCACTGCATTGCCTAGAATTCGCAAGAGCTGCAAGTGCACTCCCAGGACTGGAGCACCTCGCGCCAATGCGTTGAATACTTTTGAATGAGCTACCATTTCTTCATTCTGGGGACTTTCCATCTCTTTGCCATTTGGTTTCCAGTTCACAGACCCTGTCTAATTCTCCTGTGCCTTTCCAAAGTTTGGATTGTTAGCACTAGAATGATTAGTTCTTGGTAAATTCTTTTATTCTTAATTTCTTAAATTCTTTTAACATAAATGCACATAAATTATGTTAGAGTTTATGCTCTTCTTTGTTTTACAATAGCGTTTTATTACAAAGGGACATTTGAGCTGAGATATAGTCTGACTTTCTGGGCTTTTGCGTGCTTATCCCATTATTCATATTTTCTGTCCCTAGCTTTTTGTAGATTTCCAAGTGGGCCACCTCTCCTTGTCCCTACTATATGTCACCTTGCTTTTGACAAGTCAGTTTTCTGATCTTAGAAAGGCTCTTTGACATCTCAGCCACTGTGCAGAGAAGCCCATGTCCATTCTCCCTCCTCCTATGTTCCCTGCAAATTTAATGGGATGGTCTTCGATTTCCTTACTTTAGCTGCGGGTAGGGGCATGAAATGGCCCATGCTCCAGGCTCGATATTTTGGAGGCACCCCCGTGGGGCATCTGCCTGGAATGAGCTGTGACTTTGACCTCCCCTTCTGGCCCCTTGGGCCACTGATTTCTACTGGGCTCCTTTCCCTTGCAGGCTAACCCCAGGGGCCTGTCAGAACTCCATCCCCAGTGCCGTGCCAAGGTGAGTCTGCTTCTGCTGGGAGTTGTTACCAGATGGAACCTGAGGGAGGAAGGCCAGGTATTTCCTGAACGTCATGGAACACGAGGTCTGAGTCTGCTGCGGTGGCGGCAGTTGGCAGGTGGAGCCTGGAAGGAGGTGAGGCGTTAATGACTGCCTGCTTCCTCCCCGACCTGCCTGTCTCTCTGCTCTGCCATGCCTGTGATTTCATCATGCACACCTTTGTAAACAATCCATTTAGCAACCAAATGATACACTGGGTAATTATAGCTTCCAGCCTCATGTCAGGAGTTCCCTGCTCAACAGCGTGCTCCTGGTGATACTGCAGCCCAAATTGGGGACCGGCTTTGCTAACGTCCTGATGAGACGTCGGGGAGAGACAGGATGTGGCAGGTGGGTCGCCTTGACTTATGTTAATTGTCTATGTCAGGCCTGCGGGTCTTGTTTTGACAGTCCCGAAATTGTGTTTAGACTGTTGATTAGATCAACATGGGAAGCCGGGCCAGAGGAGTTTCTCTGTGAGGAAAAAACAATCTGGATAGGATCAGATCCTCAGGTGTGAAGGCGGGAGTCGCTTTTCACAGCCCCCTTCACCTTCCCATCTGACTTGGAGCTGCCCCTCTCTGTGCCAGCTGCAAAAATGGACCCGGAAAACACTGCAGAGGGTAGGAGCGACAGGGTGGGCAGTCACAGCAGGGGACAGGGCTGCCTTGGAGGCCAGCCCACGCATTTAGAGGGATGGATTCAAGGTTTACTCTGAGCCCTCACTTTGTGGCTTTAGAGATGATTGTTTTAATAAGGCGCAGTGAGGAGGGAGGGGCACAACCCGGAAATGGCACAGTGGGGGTGGCTTGGGAACGTGGCCACAGCTAAACACAACCTGGGCATGGCTCTGAGCCAGCAAAGGAGGGATTTTTTCTCAGATTTATTAAAAGTAGTAGCTGCTGGCATCACTTGGGTTTATAACCTTAACATTTATTTATATCTGATGATTCCACCTGCCTCTTTTTTTTTTTTTTTTTTTAGATAAGGTCTTGTTCTGTTGCCCAGGCTGAAGTGAGGTGGTGCCATCATGGCTCACTGCAGCCTTGAACTCCTAGGCTCAAGCGATCCTCCTGCCTGAGCCTCCTGAGTAACTGGGACTACAGGTGCACACCACTATGTCCTGCTAATTTTTAAATGTTTTGTAGAGATGGGATCTTGCTCCGTTGCCCAGGCTGGTTTCAAACTCCTAGCCTCAAGCGATCCTCCTGCCTCAGCCTCCTGAAGCCCTGGGATTACAAGCGTAAGCGACTGCCTCCAGCCAGGTCAGATAATTCTTTACATCTCTGCTGACAGATTTCATCACTGGTGCTGAGTCACTTACGTGTTGCACTGTGATGTGAGGCATCACAGGTCTGTGTGACCTGCTGTTCTGTGGCCAGGCTTCCGTCTGCAGATGCCTGGTTTCTCCACTGCCAAGGCTCATGGTCTGACACATCTATGAGAGACAACAACAGTGAGGACGCAATGACCATGAGTCAGGCATGAACATTCCCTGGCCTCGCTCCCCTGCCCATCAGAGAGGGCTTGGCCTGTCAGCCGACTCGCCCTTGCTGCCCTGGGAAGGGGGCCGCCATGGTCAGAATGCCTCTCTACTTACTTAGGCTATGGCTGGGGAGGAGCTCTTCAGGAAATCTTGAGGAGAGTGGTGCTGGACTATGAGGAAAATAGATGGAAAGGGAAGAACATTTAAAGAAGTATTTCTGTGGGCCACGTGCCTCTGTTACAGCATTTAAGAATGTATGTAAGGAACTTCAGTTATTTTGAGATGACTCTTGTTGCTGGGTGGTGATTCCTGACTCCATTTTGGTTGAGCCTTGACTGCAGGCATCGCAGCTTCAGTGGGATTACGGAACACCAGTGCACAGAAGCAGTACACGGTAACTGACAGACAACAGCCACAGTGCCGCTTGTCTTTCTGGAAAGCCTGGGAATAAAGGTGATCTGGCTTGGCTCATATCGTCGGGAGCTTTAGCACACAAGCAGACCCAGGGATACAGGCTCGGATCTGAATCCGGGAGCCCAGCAGGAATGGACGGGAAAACGTTCTTTCTTCTGGGAACATCTCAGCACACGTTCATGAAAGCTCTATCTCTAGGGCCGTGTTCACTGTGCATGCAGGGCACTCTGCCCGTTGTTTTTATGTCCATTCCTGTAACTGTCAGAACTATGATCCCATTTTAAAATTTGCCTGAGTGCTTCCTCAAATGCAACGGATAATTTGCTTAACTATGCTATTAGCATAAATTTGCATATTTATTTCATAATTAAAATATGAGTAAGAATAAAAGGCTAATTACACCAAAATTGCATGAGTCACCATAATTAAAACCGTAGAAAATAATTTTACTTATAAATTGCAAAGTCCTGAGTGATCTGTTATTCATCATCACATGCTCATTCTCATCTTACTTCTATTGCATCCTGAAGGCTGGGGTGGGAGGATTCCAGGTACGATGGAGCTGAAATCGGAAGGTGTTCCTGGACCTCAGGAAGATTAGAATCAAATGGAGGGAAGAAAGTCAATCCCATGGATACGTGCAGGAATCAAACCAGTGTTGGGACAGGCATCTTCGGTAGTATTGGCAAGGCTCTAGGTCTCACGTGGGGTGGTGGGTTTACTGTTATGTTTCATGATCAACTATTATTATTGGATTCATAATTGAATAAATATTATTGGACTATTTTAATGTACCGTATAGGACTACGTTTTTTTTTAAAGAAGATAATGAGCAAGAGTGAAGACATGGAAATAGCTGTAGTTCAGGGGCAGATATGGGTGTAGCATGGTGCTATGAAGTCCATCTCTTTTGAATTAGGGCAAACTTGGGAGAATTGTTGATTTTTCTTGATAATAAAGAGCCCGATTTTCTTGAGAATGCAGAGTTTTGAAGTTAACTTTTAGGAGTGTAGAAAGCAGAAAGTGATTACTGGACACACGTTTTCTGTAAGGCTTCTGGAGGAATCATTAGCTCAGGAGTCTCCATAAGTGAAGTAAGGCCAGGCAGGTGCCCCTTCTGGCTATCTCAGACGTCCTGTCCATCAGGTGACATGAAGCTCGCGCATGCTGAGTTCCTCTCCACAGCAGCAGCACTGGGATTTCAGCCATGGTAGCCGTGCTATTGTCTGGGCCTTTGCAACCAATCAAAACATGACTTTTGGACTTTCCCATGAGACTGAACTCCTGAGGTGGCAGCCTGGAGTCTCACACGGATCCTAGGAGGTGTGCAAGACACAGCATGGAGATGGGACCAGCAGGTCGGGGCCCCTTCACCACTACACCTTCTAGGCCCTTCTCACCAGGGCTCCTACACCTTAAAGGGGCAGCTGCAGTGAGGGAGTGCAAGTGACAGCCTAGAGAAGGGACAAGGCGGCTCCCAGCCAGCTCCGACCTACCTTCTTCTCAAATCCTGTCCCATCGTCCCTGGCTGTGCCTTCTGCTTTCCACTGCCACCACCCTTGCTTCAGTCCTCATCAGTTCCCTCCCTGTCAGCGAGACTGCTCCTTAGGTGAACCCTCTGCTTCTGGGCTCTGTCCCTCCCTATTGATGACACTCAGAGCTGGCTCACCATTCATTCCTCCAGGCTCTCCCCATTTCCTGCAGAAAGGAAGTCTCCATTCAGCTGGTGGTGGAGGCCTTGGGGAGGTGGCTCCACCCTCCCTGTGCACCAAGGGGGACATGCCGTGCCCCCCGCGGCCTCTGTCCCCCTGTCTCCTCGCTGATCCTCAGCCAGTGCTCAGGCCCAGAGCCTGGCTCCTGCCTGTGCGAGTGTCTCTTAGTCTTTTGTCTTCTTGCCTTTTTCCTTTTGGCATGCTAGATGCTCAAAGAAGGCAAAGTGTGAGTCTAGAGGTGAGTTAAGCAGAACGTACCAGTGTAGCGGTGTCCAGTCTTTTGGCTTCCCTGGGCCACACTGGAAGAAGAATTGTCTTGGGCCACACATCAAATACACTAACGATAGCTGATGAGCTAAAAAAAAAAAAAAAAAAAAAAATGCAAAAAAAAAAAAATCCTGTTTTAAGAAAGTGTATGAATTTGTGTTAGGCCACATTCAAAGCTGTCCTGGGCCACATCTGGCCTGCGGGCCATGGGTCGCACAAGCTTATGCTAGTAGATTCTGGGGACTAGGACAATATGACTCTCACACAAAGGGAGCAAGTGAGCAGACCATTCTGGCACAAACCCCCAAGCTGCTCAGGCTTGCCTGTGGGTCCTCTCTCTCCCTCCTTCCCTCTCACCTGCCCCCTTCCAGGACGGGTCGGTCACCAGGTCAGGTCCTCCTTTGCCAAGCGTCATGAATCCATTTCTTCTTCCCCAATTTCAGTGTCTCAACTTTAGCCCAGACCCTAACTCCCTCTTGTCTGTGTGTTCTTGATTTTCCTTCTAACTTCTAATCCATCTTGCTTTTTGCCACCAAACAAGTCTTCCTAAAACACTGATTTTAACCATGTCGTGGCCTGAGCACAGTCACCAGTGATCCTACCTGTAGACAGAGATCCACATTCCTTACCTGGCATTCAAGGCTCCCAACTTGTTTTTCTATGTGTACTTTCTTCACAGAATCTTTCATTAAATAAGCTGCCCCCATTGTCTTATGAATATGATTTTCGTGTTCTTAATGCTGCACCTTACTCCCTCCACCACCCTCACCTCCCCTGACTTCTCAGATCAACACTATTAGGCACTTACTGTGTGTCAGGCACTCTTTCACTAGGAAAAGAAAGAAATGATCCTTGTCCTTAGTCTTTCCAGGCCCAGCTCAAATACGTTCCCACTGATAGATTGATTCATTCAAGACGCAGTATATCTAATCTAGGACCTTGTTCTAGAAGCTGTAAGGGAAAGCGGGTTGAGTGAGGACCAGCTCCTTCCCTCCAGAGACCCCGTGCTGGACGCTGGTTTCCTCCCTGAAGCTTTATGCTCTCCTCTCCCCACTGAAGCCGACGAAAATCCAGCTTTTCTCAGAATTTCCAATGGAACAAAGCAAAACCTCATGCAGGTGTTCCTTTTGTTTGTTTACTTCATTGTCTAAGGTCGGGCAAGATAGAGGAGGAAAGGACTCTGCCTCGGAGCTTGTCCAGAAGAGGGCAGGGCCAGCCCTGCAGTCAGGCCTCCGGGCCCTGGAGGGAGGGCGGGGAGGATGGTGTCTAAGACCTTCTGAGACCAGGAGCCTGTGCTGGGGCCTGAAGGCTTCACTTCCACTGTTCTGTGCTGCCGCCCTCGTCACCTCCCCTCCGCTGTGTGGCTGGCTTTCCTCTGCCTTCTGCTGCCTGATGGGATCTCCCAGTCCCATCCACGAGGATCTGAATGGGGACGGTGCTGAGGAGAGGAGCGTGGATTGGTCAGGCTTCTGATGCCAAGCCAAGAATCTGCATGGCTCATTGGAAACTTCACAGTGCCCTTTATCCCTCGTTCTCTTTTATGTGTAAGCTCATTTTTCTGTCACGCAGTTGTAAACCCCAAAGGGTAGGGACTGTATTCTGTTCCTTATCTATATAACCTGTAAGACAGGGACTCCCAAACTCGGCAGAATCACCTGGGGAGTTTTAAAAACTTGATTCCTCCAGAAACCATAAAGACCAAAGATTTTAAAATATCACCATATTAAAACCGAACAAAGCAAAAACCTTGTATAGCTAAACAAACTAACTCATGAGTCAGAAGAAATTATAAACAAGGGGAAATCAGTATTTGGAACACAGATGGAACACACACTGATTTCTATAATTTGCAAAGAATGTCTATAAATAAGAAATATACAAATAACTCAATAAAAGCTGGGCCAGGAATCTGAACTGGCAGAACATGGAAAAGAAATGCCAGTGAACAGGAAACATGTGAAGAGCTGCTCATCCTTCCTCAGAAGTAAAGAGACGCAAATCAAAACACTGCCAGACCACTTTTCATGAACCTGATTGGCAAAAGCTGTAAAGTTTCATGATGCCCATTGCTGGTGAGGGTATGGAAGCAGTGAATGCAGCCTTGATAGATTTTGGCACCTGTGCGACCAGATGGGGCAGTGGCTCTCACACCGCATGAGCTTCTGAATCACATGACTGGCTTTTAAAAACTTAGATTCTCAGTACCCCCACCCCATGCTGGCATAAGACACTCACATGTAACTAAGGGCACCATTTGTGAAGGTCCAAATGATAATAGAAACAGACTAGTAAATCTCAACTAAAGGAATTTCATCAACATACCTCAACATTTTTAAAAGATGAGTAACATTTGACCCAGCAATTCTATTGACAGAAGTTGACTGAAATTTCCCACAAGAGTGTCAACGCCGACAAGGATGGATGGCCACGGCAGCGATATTGGTATAGCAAACAACCTCAATCTCCATCAATAGGAACCTGGGTAAATAAACTGTGGCACATTCTCAGATCTTTTAAGGAGATTTAGTAGGAACTCCATTTGCTGATATAGAGCAGTCTCTGAGTTATGTTGTGTAGTGAAAAAATCAAGCAGCAGAACAATATAAATGGTGTAATCCATTTTCCACAAAACCTTTAAAAGGATACATCATATGCTTTGGTAAATGCACAAATTCTTTTTCAATGGAAAATCTACAAGAAGCTGATAACAGTAGCACCTTTGAGGGAAGGAAGGGAAGGGACTTCTTACATTTCATTTAGTACTGCTTGATTTTTCTGCTTTGTGCATTGGCTACTTTTAGTGGAGGATTTCAGTGTCATCTGAATGGTGGAGTTATGACAATTTTGGTTTCTCCTTTAGAGTTTTCTGTAAAGGATATTCAAGAATTGCAGATTCTCAGGCCATACACCAGATACACCGAGTTTGGGTGGAGATGCTGGCATGGGACTCTAAAAATCAGCTTGTCATGTGATTCTCCTCATCAGTCAGGTTTGAGACTCACTGCAGAAGATTCTGGAATAAAGATGCTCTCTTCTCTAGCTCAGGGGGTGTGAAGATGAGAGGGTGGGGTGGCTGCAGCCCTTTTGCTTCCATGGAAGGAGAACCTGAATGACCTTGTGCAACCTAAGGACAAAGAAATGGCTGGCAGGCAGGTAAACCCCAGAGAGAAACTGGGCCCCTGGTGACGTCAGTAGGCCACAGAATCATGCCTTTCCTGAAGAAGGACAGTCCTGTGTCTAGACTTTCAGCTATGAAGCCAATACATCCTCTTTGTTGTTTAAGGCAGCTTGAGTTAGGTCTTTTGTCACATGCAATATTAAGAATTCTAACTGATAGACCTCCACTGAGACAAGCTGAGAATGTCTTCATCCCTTGCAGCCTGAAATTGCCAAATTTATAAAGTATTTCATGATGTTTGCAAGATAAACCCTTGTCTGGTGCCTTGGGCCACATCTGATTGCCTGCAGTATTTCTGCCTCTAGAAATGAACTGTCACACCAAGAAGTATGTCCTCGGAATGCATCCTCCACGTTAGCAAAAGAATTATGTGTTTGGTTTGCTCTTCATCATGTAACTCTTGAATAAATTTGGATGCAACCGATTAAGGGCATAACCAGGAAATATTTCTTGTGATATAACTGATATCTGGGTTTGTTCACTTAATCATTCATTTGACAAATATGTGATGAGGGCTCACCATGAGCCGGGTATCTTGCTAGGCATTGGGTAGGTATACAATGGAGAACAAACCAGACGTGTTTTCTGCTCTCATAGAGATTGTAGGCTAATGGCAGAGACAGATATTAAACCAATAACCGATAATCACACAAACAAGAAATGTATGCATTTAGGTAACTGCATAAATAAAAGTCCTGAGTCCTATAGAAAGCACAACATGGATTTCTAACCTCTATGAAGAGGTTAAAAAGGATCTTTCTGAAAAGATGATTTTAAAGCCTTTCATTTGAAGAATGGAATGGCTGTTAATTAGGCGAAGGGTAGGGGTAAGAGCATTCCAAGCAGGAAGAACAGCACGTGCAAAGGCCTGGAGGCACAGGAGAGCTTGAGTCACTTGAGGGACTGAAAAGGCTAGTGTAGCCCAAGTGCACGAGGGGCGGTAGCCAGCAAAGTGCACCAGGGCGGTTCTGCAGAAAGAAGGGATGGAGAGACAGGCAGGGGCAAAACACAGGTGCCTCGCATGCATGTTAAAGGTTTTGTATTTTATCCCAAGTGAAATGGACACCACTGAAGGCAGTGACATGGAGCAAGAGAGTGACATAATCTGGATTGTGTTTTAAAAAATATATCTTTATCTATTGTGTCGCAAATGGATCAGAGAGGCCAATAGCAGAAGCAGGGAGACCAGTTAGCGGGTGCTGCAGAAATCCAGGTGAGTTTCTGGGGCTATTTGGATTCAGATGGTGGTGCAGAGTGAACAGAATGGAAGAATTTCAGACATATTCTTTCAGGCAGAATCTGGAAGGCTCAAGGAAGGATCGGTTATGAGTATGTTGGCAGGCAGAAGGGAGGGAAGAAGCTGTCCAGGGAGCCACCAGCTTTCTGACTTCAGCCATTTGACTGCCTGGGGAGGGGCAATGGGACTTTGAGAATTCATTTTGGTTTTTATTTGTACAGGTATATTATTTTGCCAGGACAGCTAGCAATATCATCTTCCTGTCACAACTCATTGACCGCACCAGCTCCTTATTCAAGATAGGCTTTCCTAAGCTTGTCTGGAAGTCACTCCAATATGGGGTACCAAGCCTCACTCCTCTTTAAGATGAGGAAGGCCAGAAAGGGGAGCAGAAACCAGGGCAACATTAGGGAAATTGGAGCAGAGAAATTGGGTAAGCAAGATGAGAGCATCTGGGGAATCAGCCCTTCCTTGAGACCCTGGCACTTCCGTAGCTTGGGCTCATTACTTCTCACATGGACCTCTGCACCCTGCAATGGTCTCCTCCTGGAGGTGGGGGGGGCGGGTGCGGTGGGAGGGTGGTAATTCTAGAAACATAGTGCTTTTATTTTCAATTCTTTTCAAGATTTGCGTTCCCTTGATAGATGAATACTAGATGCATCTAGGTCTTTAAAAAAAATTATTATTTTCAACAACCTGTAGTAACAGCTGCATAGAACTTTTTTTTTTTGAAAAAAGGAAGACAACATACTCATGATTCTCTGACCCAAGTACAACAGTGGCTTCCTTTTATTATTTTTATTTTGCATATAACCTCCCAGTCCTTAGTACACTAATTCCGTTCACCAAATTCTTATTAAGCGTCTACTACATGTCAGACATTGTTCTCAGCATCAGGGATACAGAAGTGAATAAAACAGACAAAAGTCAACAAGCATGCATATTTCAGATATAGTACAGGTATTGATCGACTTACGACCCATACAACTTACGACCATTCAACTTTATGACCACAATCGCTAGCCACGACTGCTCCGCATCTGGCAGCGCAAACATTGCCCAGCTGGGCGTACGACAGTGCGGACCAGCTTCCGGCAGCACTACCATCTCTGCGTGCATATAGCCTACTCAACTTACGACCAAATCGTGTTACGACCGGTCTGTCGGAACCAATCGTGGTGGTAAGTCGAGCACTAGCTGTATAGTGTGCCATTTCAATTAAATCTTTGTGAATTTTAAATGTTATTTACATCTTTCTTTGCTACCATTGAATGCTTGCATGTTATGCTAACATGTTAAGAATACAATGTATTAAAACATTCCTCAATGGGGACCCACAGGCTGTTTGCAAACAGGGACTAGGAATGACGTTTTACCACTGCATCCCCAGGCGCTAGCACAATGCCTGACAGACAGAGGCGCCTGGCAAACAGTAGCTGGAATGGGCCCTTGTTTCTAGTTTGGGAATAGCAGTAATGCTGCAGTAATCATCTTTGTCTAGAGGTTTGGGCTTATGTTGAACTATTTCCTGAAGACAGATCTTTTCAAACTTTCCCATCAAAGTTCTAGTAGCAATAGCAAATGCACATTTGAGGGCTGTAAATGGTGACTACAAAATATACATGTATTTAAATATAATTAAAATAATGGGGGCAGAAAAGTGTTTGTAACCCACAGCACTGAGTCCTTCCCATTCGCTGCTGTGTACCCCTGGGGAGACTAACACCCTGATTTGACCTGCACGGCAGGTATGAGATGCATCCCTAGGAGTGGGGCCTGCGGAGGGAAGGCTATTTACCTTGCTAGTTACTGCTGCGCATTACCATATTGCTTCCCTAACATTTTACAGCCATTTTTACTGCTATAAACAGCATCGTGTGAGCAGACCAGTGTCACCTCGGTATTGCCAGAGCTGGTATCATTAGGAGTTGATTACGTCTTCTAGAGATATTGAAGCCTAAACCGCCAGAACTTTTCAATGTGACCTTATTTGGAAATAGGGCTTTTGCAGAGGACCAAGTTAAGATGAGATCATTTTGGTGGGCCCTAATCCAATATGATTGTTTTCCTTATAAAAAGGGGGAAATTTGGGTGCAGAGACAGTGCCCAGACAGGGAGGGCACCACGTGCAGATGAAGGCAGAGATGGGGTGAAGCGTCCATAAACCGAGAAGCAAAGAGACCGCCTGAGAAGCCCCAGAAATTAGAGACGGAGGCCTGGGGCCGAGGCTGCCTCCATCCTCAGAAGAACCCAGCCCTGCCCTCACCTTGGTCTTGGACTTCTGGCCTCTAGAGTTGTGAGACAATAAATTTCTGTTGTTGAAGCCACTCAGTTTGTGGTATTTTTTTATGGAAGCCCTAGCAAACCAATACAGATGTTTTATACAAACACAATTTTTTAATGACCTAGTAGGTATCAAACGACCCTCAAGGTATCAAAAGACCCTCAAGCCTGCTTTGCTTTTTATTTCATAACTTGAGAGAATAAACACTTTCCTGTGAGTTTATTTGCTTACTGAACTTTTACTTGACTGTCTCTTTCCTGGGGTTGGGTCTATTTCCATGAGGAATGCGCCTAGGTCACTGTGTGCTCATTAAATGAAGAATTAAGAATCCATTAATAGCATAATTGAATGTGATTCAATAAAATCTGTTCAATTATGCCTGACCAAAGAAAGCATACTCTTTGGCCAGGCTCGGTGGCTCATGCTTGTAAAATCCCAGCACTTTGGGAGGCTGAGGCGGGTGGATCACGAGGTCAGGAGTTCGAGACCAGCCTGGCCAACACAGTGAAACCCCATCTCTACTAAAGATACAAAAATTAGCTGGACATGATGGCAGGTGCCTGTAATGCCAGTTAATCGGGAGGCTGAGGCAGGAGAATCACTTGAACCTGGGAGGTGGAGGTTGCAGTGAGCTGAGATTGTGCCACTGCACTCCAGCCTGGGCAACAGAGCTAGACTCTGTCTCAAAAAGAACAAGAAAAGAAAAGAAAGCACACTCTTTAACACTAATATTTCCTGTTAGCTCCTGTGATTGCTCTGGATTTGCTAACATGAGAGCTGGGAGACAGTTCCTCAGAGACCATTACTTTGCCCACACCGTCGAGACAGATCTGTTCAGGAATGTGTGTTCATTATGTATCTGTCTTGCCCTAATAGATGGCACAATCCTTTAGGGGAGGTTGGGGAGGGATTTACTCACCTTCCTAACAACCCCTACCCTAGTAGTGCCTGGCACACAGTGGAGGTTCCATAAGTACAAGTTTGAGACATAAGCATGGGATAGAAAATTGTACCCGCTTCTGAAAATGTGATAGGGACTGTCTGAAAACACACCCTGTGTTATTAGTTCGGGTAGCAATGGTAGCAGCCACAGTAGACAACCTTCAAGTCTCAGGTTTAGATCTTACTCACAAAGCCGGATGTGGGTCAGGTGGCTCTCCACTTTCTTGCAGTGACTCCTCTGCAGAGGATGAGAGAGATGGAGGCCTGCAGGACAGGGAAAGAAAGAGACGGAGGAACCACACCAGCTCTTAAGGACCTCAGCCAGGGCGAGAGCCTGCAGCTGCTGCTTGGATTTCAATGGCCACAATAGTCCTGCAGCCCCAACCTAACATGGGCGGAGGGGGACAGGACAAGAGGTGGAGGAGGGTAGATGAGGGTTGTCTCTGCCACTGTTTTACTGAACAGCAACTGGCCAGATGAGTGTATCTGTGCAGGTGTAGGAATGTTCACAATGGACATCTCTTTAAAAGAAGCTTTTTAAAAAATCAGTTTTCATCCAGAAGAGAAAAGTGGAAGATGGTTTGCTTTTGAAATGCCAGAAATCTCCTTGAGAAAACTGGGCCTGGGGTGTCTACGCAGAGCCTCCCAATGAGGGGGCTGTTGGAGGCTGGGAGGAGTTCCCTGGTGGTGACCTTGCTTGGCAGGGAGGTATGGCTTCCAGTTCGGAATGTCAGGCTACTATTCCACACCTTCTCAGCACCCAGGCTGAGGATGCTGGATGCATTTCCAATTCCAACGTCTTTTGAAATGTGTCTTTTGAAATGTGTCTTTTGCTCTCTGAAATAAATGGCCGCTATTGATTAGTAAAAGCTTGCTGTTTTCACTTAAGGCTCTCAGTCATTTCTCATTATGGCACCAACCTGGATGTCTTTTTAAAACTCACTTCACCAGGAGGGACATTGGTCTGGACAGCAGCACGGGGTCTGGGTCTTGCTATATGAGCTCAGTACCAAATTTATCCCTGTTTGCTTCTCCAGCCCCACTGAGCAAGGCATCTGTGATTCCAAGTCTAAAAGTGGTAGTAGTGGTCTGTTTCACACTTTTGTCACAGCGAAAACAAATATACCTGGAACTGATGACAATTTCTGCTATATAAGTGCCTGTTTCTTGGCTAGCCCAGTGCTAGTGCTTTATATAAGTTCTTTCTAAACCTTACCAAGACAGGATTATGATCATGCCCACTTTACACATAAGAAAAATGGAAGCTCTGGGAGGTTAAAGATATAACTAGCTCAAAGTTACAGCAAGTGGTGGAGTCAATTTCAAATTCATAGGATACTAGTGGTTACATGACTCAGGCCCTTCTTTTACAGTGAAGGAAGGGGCTTCAGGGACAGTGTGGGACTCTCCCAAAGTGACTCAGTTGGTTAGTGATGAAGCAACAACCAAGCCTGGGGCTCATGATTCTTGGTCCAATGCTATCCCTTGGCCCCATGTCACCCAATGCACATTTATGCCGGATTCCCTTACCATTAGACAAGAGTAGATTTATGTTCACAGGAGGACGTCAGGAGCCCTTGGGGTGCAAGTGGGCACTTGTCCAGTAGCCTGTGAGCACCCTGACCTCTTTGCAGGGAGGCTCAATCCTCACCTGGAAATAGCCTCACTGGCTGGAGCCTTGGGGCTTGGAAGGGACCTGTGATATTCTGAAATATATATTTGGTCTTCATCTCCCATTTCCTGACATATAATTCCTAAAAACCTCAGAATCTCTGGAGTGGTAAGAGTGGCTTTTGAATGCTAATGAGACGGCTGGTGGCTGGGGGTTCCCAGGTAGCCTCAGGATGGGGGCTGATCACTAGAAAGAGCAAGGCAGGATTAGAGTTGGGACTCTCAGCCATGCCCTCAATCTCTGGGGCAGGGAGGAAATGAATTGATCACCAGTGGCTAATGATGTTGTAATCCATCATGTCCATGTAATGAAGTCTGTATAATAACCGAGAAGGACTGAATTTAGGAACTTCCAGAGACTCTGAGCTCTTCCTGCAGGCCTTGCCCTGGGCATCTCTCCATCTGGCTGTTCATCTGTAGCCTTTGTAACATCCTTTAAAATAAATAAGTGAACATGAGTAAAGGGTTCCCTGGGTCCTGCTAACCACTCTAGCAAATTAGTCAAACCCAAGGAGGGAGTGTTGGGAAACCCAACTTGTAGGATCTGTGGCTGGTCCATCAGAAGCTCAGGTCATAACTTGGGCTTGCAGTTGGCATCTGAAGTGGGGGAAGTCCTGTGGGACTGAGCCCTCAACCTGTGGGACTGCACGCTATCTCTAGGTAGATAGGATCTTGAATTGAATGATAAAACACTCAGCTGCTGTCCACTGCAGAACTGATTCTTGTTATGTTCATCTGATGTCAGAATTGTATTGAGTAGTAGTGAGGGCAGGAAAAACCACTGCTTTTCCCTATCTTTTGGCACCCAATATTACATTCTGATGGCCGTTGTTTTAAGGTGTGTTGGGTTTAATAAAAAGAGAGTGGCCAGGTGCCGTGGCTCACACCCGTAATCCCAGCACGTTGGGAGGCTGAGGCAGGTGGATCACTTGAGGTCAGGAGTTCAACACTAGCCTGGCAAACATGGTGAAACCTCATCTCTACTAAAAATACAAAAATTAGCCAGGCATGGTGGCAGGTGCCTGTAATCCCAGTTACTTGGAAGGCTGAGGCAGGAGAATCACTTGAACCTGGGAGGTGGAGGTTGCATTGAACCGAGATCGTGCCACTGCACTCCAGCCTGGGCAACAGAGTGAGACTCTTTCAAAAACGTAAAAATAAAAAAGAATAAAAAGAGAGCGAGAGAGGAAAATAGTAAGACACGTTGGAGAAGACAAACCTTTATGAGGTGCTAAATGCTTGTGTCCCGTCCGCTGCCCCAGAATTCATGTGCTGAAATCCTCACCCCAGTTAGGTGTTAGGAGGTGGGGCTTTTGGAGGTGATTAGGTCATGAGGGTGGAACCTTCATGAATGAGGTTAATGCCCTTATAAAAGGGACCCCAGAGAACTCTCTTGCCCTCTTTCTGCCATATGAGGAGACAAGGAGAAGCTGGCTGTTGTCTCAGTCCATTCTCAAGCTGCTAATAAAAACATACCCAAGACTGGTTAATTTATAAAGGAAAGAGGCTTAACTAACTCACAGTTCACCATGGCTGGGAAGGCCTTAGGAGACTTACAGTCATGGCAGGAGGGGAAGCAAACACATCCTTCTTCACATGGCGGCAGGAAGAAGTGCCAAGCAAAGGGAGAAAAGCCTCTTACAAAGCCATCAGATCTCATGAGAAATCACTCACTATCATGAGAACAGCATGGGGGTAATTGCCCCGGTGATTTAATTATCTCCCATAGGCTCCCTCCTGTGACATGTAGGGATTATGGGAACTATAATTCAAGATGAGATTTGAGTGGGGAAACAGCCAAATCATATCAGCTGTCTGCAACCCAGAAGGGAGCCCTCACTAGAACCCATCCATGCTGGTGCCCTGAACTCGGACTTCTACCCGGCAGCACTGTGGGAAATAGATTTCTGTGGTTTGTAAGCCACTCAGTCTACAGTACTTTGTTATGACAGCCCACACTGAATAAAACATGGGGTTACCTTCTAGTCAAGTTAGTAATTCTTGACTCAGGCCAAACATGGCCACCCTCACACACTAGGTACTTTACACATCTCCTTGAGGGTTAGCAGAACGATGAAATACGAGGCCATTCTGCCACAGATGTGTCCTATGAGGCAGTGCAGAGCTGTTCTGGTCAGCCCAGCTGGTGCTTTTTCTCAGCACTCAGCAGTCAGAACCCGCTCGGTCGGGGCCACAGCCTCACTCAGTCTTCATAACACTAATGTGAGGTGGGCACTCCGTTTAACAGAGTTTCTAATTTACAATGACTTAAATAATATAGATATTTATCACCTAACGTAACAAGAAGTGTGACGGTAAGGGATTCCAGAATTGTGTCAGCAGTTCAACAATGTATTGGCATGTCTGAGACTCTTTGGTTTTGTAACAAGATGACCCCTGCAGGGTTGAGCATCTCCTTCACATGTGAGAGCATCCACCTCCCAGGCAAAAGCTGACCTCCCCTTCCAGCTCACTGGCCAAACCAAGTCACATAACACCCTGAACCAACACTTGGCTGAGGGGAGGAAATTGCGGCAAGGATTCAGGGCAGGCATGATTCATTGCCCCAGGCATGATTCACTCCCAGTTCTGTAAGCAAGGGAGGGGCGTGGCTATCCCAAAGCACCTGTGCACAGGGCCTGCCCCAGGCATGTTCTCAACATGTGCACAGGTTAGTGTGGGCAACAGGGGCAGAGAAGTACAGACACACAGCCTTGATGCATGGGGGAAAGATATAGAGCTACTCTGCTGTGACATTTGAGACAGTCTTGAAAGATAAATAGTAGTCTGTCTGGTGGAATGTGGAGGGTGTGTGTGTGTATGCATGCATGTATGTGGTGTGTAGAAAGAAGGTAAAGGGAGAGGGGATCTAAGCAGAAGGACCTGCTTGTGCAAAGTCATGGCTGCATTCATCTATTATAAGCATGCATGGAGTGGAGTGGCAGAAGGTGAAGCTGAACAGGCCTGTCAAGGATAGATGATAAAGAGTCTTCTAGATGAAATAAGTGGGGGCCAGGAGGAGTGGAATAAGAAAAGAGGACACGGGAGGTTACCTTGTCTCGATTACCAGTGACCACTGTCGGCTGCTGCTGTAGTTGTGTTTCTCACTTAATCCCCCAATTAACTGAGTGAGATGGTGCGTTAGTCAGCTTGTGCTGCCATGACAAATAAACATAAACCAGTAGGTGGTGTAAACAACAGAAATCTGATTCTCAGAGTCCTGGAGGCTGAAAGCCTGAGGTCAGGGAGCCAGCACGGTTGGATTCTGGGGAGGGCTCTCTTCCTTACTTGCAGGCAGCCACCTTCTTGCTAAGTTCTCACATGGTAGGGAGAGAAAAAGAAAGAGAAAAAGAGAAAGAGAAAGTTCTGTTCTTCTTCTTATAAAGCTACACTCCTATCAGATTAGGGTCTCACCCTGTGACCTCGTTTAACCTTCATTGTCTCCTAGAAACCCTATCTCCAGAGAGTCACATTGTGAGTTAGAGCTTCAACATATGAATCTTGGGAGGACACAGTTCAGTCCATAGCAGACCAGGATTCCCGTTTTATAGGTAAGAAGACTGAGGCTCAGGGAAGCAACTACTTGTCTGAGGCCATCTTGTCATTGATGGAGCTGAGCATCAAGGCCTCATCAGCCCAATGTCAGGGCAGGTACAGTGGCTGCATGTCAGTACCTGTAACTTCAGGCTTTTTCTGGGGTCCTCAATATTTGTGGAGGTGCCTCAGACAAGAGCATGTGTTTAGTGATAGTTACGGGGAGTGTGAGACTGGAAAGGTGGGGTTTAAGCCTTTTCAGCCTGGGCTGCCAGGGAGGGCTCTGCCACCATGCTTCAAGCACGTGAACTCCACTTTGATTGCTTTTATGGGTTAGGATTTGGCATAAAATTCTCTTTGGTATAGTCTGTGGAGGATGGGCCTGGAACCTGGTCTCCTGACCCCAAGGGCCTTCTCCAAGACAGGTCCTGGAGTCCCACGAGGCTACTGTATGAGTTTCCCAGGGCTGCCTTTGAAAATGACAACGAAACACCAGAATGTATTCTTTTACAGTTCTGGAGGCTAGAAGTCTGAAATCGGTCATTGGCAAAGTTGGTTCCTTCTGGAGGCTCTGAGGGAAAATCTGTTCCATGCCTTTCTCTTAACTTCTAGTGGCCCCAGGCATTCCTTGGCTTGTCTCTGCCTCTATGGCCCGTGGCCTTCCCCTCTAGGCTCTCT
The DNA here is from genome assembly GCF_009761245.1 of Sapajus apella. Lineage (NCBI taxonomy): Eukaryota > Metazoa > Chordata > Mammalia > Primates > Cebidae > Sapajus > Sapajus apella. The sequence continues at coordinate 3,836,416 of NW_022436972.1, read as the reverse complement.
TCTCCATGTTTCTGTATCTCGAATCTCTTTCTCTTGTCTCTTATAAGGACATCAGATGACCTCATCTCAAGGTCTTCAGCTTAATTATACCAGCAAGACCTGTTTACAAAAGAGGCCACATTCACAAATACTGGGGATTAGAATTTGGCCATATCTTTTTGGGGGACACTATTCAATCATTGCAGTTGACCATCCAGTTTACCAAATACAAGACCAATGTGGCTGATCAGAAACGAGTATTTACTATTATCTGCTTCCCTTGGCCCGCTATGAAGTCACTGCCTAAAATAATAATTTATCTCTATGACTGAGGATCTCACTGTCACAAGCAAATTCTTCTGACCTGCTGGTTGGGTAGGGATGAATAATATGGCAGCAAAGGAGAGAAGCACATCATGGCGGACTTAGCACATGATACTTTAATTGCAGGTTGGTTCTCTCACCTCCCAAGTTAACCTTGCTCCTGGTATCACACTTGAATATTACCTAACACCTGATCCTTCCTGAGACAAGAAGTGGGAGAACAACAGGGACATTTGATAAGGAGAACTGAAATGTTCAGTTGAATCCCAAATTGCTTTTCTGGATGCATCATCAAATAAAATATGGAATGGAAAGGGCTGTGCTTTTAGGTTGACTGAGACATGCCTTAAAATACAAAGTGGACTGCTTAATATGAGCAGAAGGAGGACTTGAAAGGCCCCCCATGAGGAAGCTTGACCAGTCTTGGCTTCACCTGGCAGGGCCAGCGAGACTGCAGGAAGTCCAGTGGCCAGTGACAGGCCTGTGAACAAAAGTTCTCTGAAAAGGAATCTGGGGGAAAGAGACTTGATTCCAGTGAACGGTTTGCAAACTGGAGAGATGCAGGCTTTCCCTGTAAAACAAAAGTGCATTCCAGTGAACAATGGAAGGGTTCAGGTTTTATAGTAGGGAAGTTCCCACCCAGGTTTCTAATCATGCCCATTTATGCAAATGAAGGATTGAAACTTGTTTAGTTTTGATTGGTTGATGCAGCTGAGTTCTGATTGGCTGATACAGCTGATCCCTGATAGGTTGATATGGTTGAGCCCTGATAAATTAATAGGTGAGCTCTGCTTGGTTTGTGCAGGTGAGCTCTGAGAGTCCCAAAGTTAAACTGCAGTGTGGATTTTTTTGGGAACTACAAGTACATGTGTGACCTGTAGTCAGCAAGTGGCTTTATGTAAAATTTAGGCTCAGTTAGTCACTTGGGATTCATCCTAAAGAATTGGCTTTTTCAGGTTTACATTTATTCATATTCCCCCTCTCGACTGAAACCTGTTCGCAGACAGCACTGATGATTGAATAGGTTGGCTGCATTCCATCACAGCACCAGGGTGGCTGGCTGCTGCTCCACATCCATCTAATCCTGTGCAGGAATCCTAGTGGCAGGGCAAGTAGCCAGCTGAACAACCAGAGCCATTTACTTATGAGACACACTCAAGTACCTGTTAAGTTTGAAGCAAAGTCAAACTTGGGTTAAGTTGGTTCCAATTTCCAGCTGGAATGCGTTTAAAGTATCAAGGTGTTGGGTCAGCATGATTCTGGTGGGAGTCTCTTGAAGACATCTGTTAACAAAGGCTAGAACAACGTTAAAGAAGAGCCACATGCTTAGCCCAAATATGTGAAGGATCATTAAGACTCACAGGGCAAAAGAAATCCTATATTGGGAGGAGCCAGCTGAAAATATCTGGAAATTGTAAATTTAATCCAGTAAGTTCAGCCAAGAGGCTTTCTGACGATGTGCCTTTCAGAGACTCGGCCAGCTTTAGGGTCTTAGATGCCTCTAATTAGGACCACCCAAGCAAAGGGAATCTAGGGACCTCTGTTGTGCCCTGATGGCTCGGGTGGTGGAGTGGGAAATTCTGTTAATAACGTGAGAAAGGCTCCTGATTATATATTTATTCCAAACAGGGCCTAATCCAAACCAACACTCCAGAAACCTTCCTAAATTAGCTCCTTCACTAGGCTTAATGTCTCCAGGTAAATTGCATCCTTCAGAGTGCCCACAACTAATCATAATCCCAGGAGTCACCACCCGTTTGGATTGTGCCCAAAGACTCTCCAGTGGCTCTTGGAGAGCAGGGTGGGTAGCATTGTTGAGGCTCACTGAAAAGATGCTAATTTGGGTAAAAGCCATTTCTGGGGTAAAATCTGGTGAGGACCACTCAAGCATTATTTCCCCCTTTTGGGAGAAAGAAATTTGGGCATGTCAGATTTCTAAGAAGTCCCTTTCAAGGAGGTTTATGGGGGCCAACAGGATAAACACAAAGCAATGACTGCCAATGAGGAGTCCCAGCTGGAAGGGAATAGCTAGAGATTTAGGAGCTGTCATAGGCTGATGGGTTACCCTGACCATTTAGATAAATTGAGAACTCTGGAAAGAGAACACTGAAGCAAGGTGAGTTAGGAATGCAGAGATCTTACTTGTTTAACTCCAGCTTTATATCTAATTCCCCTAGTTGGTTAGTTCTTTTTTTTTTTTTTTTTTTTTTTTTGAGATGGAGTCTTGCTCTGTTGCCCAGGCTGGAGTGTGGTGGCACAATCTTGGCTCACTGCAACCTCCACCTCACAGGTTCAAGTGATTTTCCTGCCTCAGCTTCCAACTGGGATTACAGGTACACACCACTACACACGGCTAATTATTGTGTAATAGAGATGGAATTTTGCCATGTCGGCCAGGCTGGTCTCAAACTCTTGGCCTTAAGCAGTCAGATTGCCTCAGCCTCCCCAAAGCACTGGGATTACAGGCAAGAGCCACCACTCCCGGCCTGGTTAGTTTTAAGAAAGGGAAATCCTCTGAAGGTCCCCATAGCATCCCTAGTCTTGCTTAGGAGGAGGGTTGAAGGACTTTATTGGGATTTAGTTGTAGCCAAATATTAGAAGAAAATTAGAAATCAGGATCTAGTCCAATCTACAGGCAGATGGATGACAAGAACTTAAAAATAATTCACAGGGCTACAATCTAATATTAAAGTTTTCCTCAGACACATAACTTTTTCTCTCCATATGATCATGTAGGAATCTCAAATTTCTTAACTTCCTAAGGCTAAGAAACCAAATGAAAGTAGGCTTTAGATTTTACTTACGGTCTTAAGGGTCTTGGACCTGCCAGGAAGGGAAAATTTTTCCTTACTTACTGTAAGCCTGGAAATTCTTAAAGGCAGGTGATACGGTTTGGATCTGTGTCCTCATCAAATCTCATGTCGAATTGTAATTCCCAGTGGGGCCTGGTGTGAAGTTATTAGATCATAGGGATGGAGTTCTCCTGAATGGTTTAGCACCATCAGCTCAGTGCTGTTCTAATGATAGTGAATGAGTGAGTTATCAAGAGATACGGTGGTTTTAAAAGTGTGTAGCACCTCACCCCCTCTCTTCCTCCTGCTCTGGCAGTGTGACATGCCTACTTCCCCTTTGCCTTCCACCGTGATCGTAAGTTTCCTGAGGCTTCCCCAGAAGCTAAGCGGATGGCCAGCATCATGCTTCCTGTACAGCCTGCAGAACTGTGGGCCAATTAAATCTCTTTTCAAATAAATTACCCAGTCTCAGGTATTTCCTTATAGCAATGCAAGAACAGATCAATACACGAGGCATTTTATTATGCACATTCTTAAGTACAACATTTCAGTCAAAACCCTGGCCATGTAACCAACGTTTTCAACTGTATCCTGCTTATAAAGAGGGAGCAGATTTTTATTAAGCTTATGGGAAAAAAAGACAATTTTTTTCATAAGACAAAAATCTCACAAATAGTTTTTGAACTTTGGAGATATCAAATAGAGAGAAAAAGCAAATGCTTCCGTTTTTGTTCACAAAAGTATTCTTTACCAAATTACTGCAAACTATAGACATCTTCTGGAAAACAAGTTCATTAAATCTGGAAAATAAAACATTTAAAGAACCAACAATGTTTTAAAATAAAAGTCATAAAAAACATTATGCTTATCAATTATTTAATTTCATATAATTAATTTTGTTTTACTTGATTTTGGTCAGCAGATCCATGAAAAGCGATTTGGTGCAATACTTGATTGTAAATGCTTCCAGATAATAATTTAAAGTAATAACTGTGAATGACAAAAATCCATAAGAGCCATGGTTAAAAAAGTCTAATGAGCATTTACAACTGATAAGAAAATTTAGTTTTTCTGTGACCTACAAAAATTTAAGATAATCATAATCATGACTGATAATGCATTTCACAACAGGTTGGAGTTGTAGAAATCTCATCTAATTTTGGAACATATTAAAAAAAATCTTTTTTGAGACAGAATCTCCATCTCTCACCCAGGCTAGAGTGTAGTAGCACAAACATGACTCATTACAGCCTCAACCTCTTAGGCTCAAGTGATCGTCCTGCCTCAGCCTCCCATGTACATGAAACCACAGGCACACACCAGCACACTCAGCTAATTCTTGGGTTTTTTGTGGAGATAGGGGTCTCATTTTGTTGCCTAGTCTGGTCTTGAACTCTGGGGCTCATGCATCCTTCTCTCAAAGTGCTGCAATTACAGGCCTGGCTAGGACACATTTTAATAACACATTTACACAAATGTAACTTAAAGGATGTTAAACACCATTTCTTTAAATTCTTTTTGAGACAAAGTGTCGCTCTGTCACCAGGCTAGAGTGCAGTGGCGCGACCTCTGATCACTGCAACCTCTGACTGCCCGGTTCAAGTGATTCTCCTACCTCAGCCTCTAGAGGAGCTGGGACTACAGGCATGCACCACTACACCCAGCTAATTTTTGTATTTTTAGTAGAGACGGGGTTTCTCTTTGTTGGCTAGGGTGTTCTCGATCTCCTGACCTCAGATGATCCGCCCACCTCAGCCTCCCAAAGTGCTGAGATTACAGGGGTGAGCCATGGCACCCTGCCTAAACACCATTTCTTATTTGACAGTGATTCCCATAAGATTTATCAAATAAGCCTGATCATTTGATATCTCCACAAGATGAGAAATACATTCTTTGATGCTCTCCAGGGGCCCAACTTCAAAATCCTCAAGTTAATTTTAGGTTGTAAATAATTTAGGATTTTGATCCTAGAAAAACCTGTCAAAGATGTCAAAAAGGTTCAAAGTACTCAAACAGAATCACAGGTCATCGTAAAATAATAGTGGTTTAACTATAGTGATAATCAAAAGACTTCAAAAGCAATACAGAAAGTTACATGGATGTAAAAACCTTAGACTTTTTAAAGCTCTGTTATTCTAAATCATAAAATACTCAATAAAGACAACTTAAAAAACAGAAAATTATCTTTATCAAACACCTACAATTTGTTTCCTAGGTCAGTTACCTAAAAGGCAACATAAAGAAACCTCCTGCAGTGTGATTGCTTTTCCTTATGGGAAGCCCATTAAGATAGCCTGGAAGTTACACCTGATAAAGATGGGGCTTGAATTTAATCAGGCACAGGAAGAGTGTGTCCAGGGTTATGGCTATGAGTGTACATCATATTATAGAGGAATGTAAACAAGAAAACAAGTACCTTCAGCAGGCGAATATGTGGTTCTTATGAACAATATAGGGGCGTTTTTTTTTTCAAGTCGGAAGTGCCGCAGGAGCATAGGTGCATGGTGTGGGTGGCCTCAGGAGGGACACCTCATACAATCAGGAGGGATCCAGGAAAATTTCCTGTGGAGGAGCAGTCTCAAAGATGGACAGGGGGCTGGATGCGGTAGCTCATGCCTGTAATCCCAGCACTTTGGCAGGTTGAGGCAATCTGATCACTTGAGGCCTGGAGTTTGAGACCAGCTTGGCCAAAACCAAAACCAAAAACCATATAGGAAGTTTTCTGGTGAATGTGAATTCAGGCACATTAAGAAATGCCCAAAGTACAGAATCAGGTTGTACTGGAGAAAACACTGACTTTCTAGACCTTCAGGATACACATTTCAGCATCAGGCCAAAACGGCAGAGTTTGAACCAGAGAAAAGGTTAAAGAACTGGTGAAAAAGTTGAAGGAATTAGCACTCAGCCAAGCAAAAAGATGCATTTTTTTCAAGGGTAGAAAGGAGCGCTGTATTTCCAATCTGAAACTAGAGAAATTAGATAGCTTTCAAGAAGAAATGTGGCAGAATCAGAAACCGTAGTTTGAAGGATGACCGTTAAGGAAATAGATTCCAAAATTAAAATAAAAACCTCTTGCAATTATACTAAGAACAAATAAATATTTTAAGAAAATCTTTTTCCAACACAGGGGGTCAAATTTTTAAATTCTACATTAGTACATTTCTAACATCAAAACTCAATCCTTAGAAAGACCCGTTAACAATTTTCTTCCAATTGTAGCCAAACTGACCGCACTGAACATTCCTTTTCTAAACTTTCCTTTCATAAACCTTATCATGATTCACTAAGATCATGTATGACATGCTTGGACTTTCTACTTTGTCTTACGCTTCCTTTTTCTTAAATAAAAAGTCATTTTACTGTAGGACAAAAATTTATTGCACAAGATTCTCATACAAAATTATTCTCTTATCAGTCTTCCTTTCTAAAAATACATGCTCATTTCCTTATATACTTTGCACATAGAATTGTTTCTCTTATATCTAATTACAATGGTAACTCTTAGTAAGCTTAATGTGTAATGAAAACCCTAGGAAATAAGTATGTCATGGTATCACATATGTACTATTTGTGGGTACACATTTTATAATTGTTAGAAACATAAGTTTTCCAACAGAACAATTTTTAAATGTGGAGCAGGACATTTACTAACAAAGCTAAATAACTTTTTCTCTGAAATAAAAAGCCAAAAGTATATGAGCCTAAATTGATATTCAGCAATCAATGTCTTAGCATTAACTTATTTGGAATAATCTAGATATTTAACGTATATCTATCATTTCATTTAGCTTAGCAAAACTCTAGGGGAAGAGTTACTACAGAGATTTGAGAAAGCTTTCCAAGTAAACATATTATAAAACGTCCATTATCAAAAGTTCATTTACTAAACTTTCATCCTATTTACATCAACAATTCATTTGCTCTTAATGTATTTAGAAAACTTCATGAGACACTGCAAGAATCTAGCAACTAACCCAAGCTAATTTTTTATCAACCAATTTTATATTACCCTTTGCCAGGCAAGTATCATAAAAGCAGGGTCCCTAAAGTTAAATCCATGCATACTTTGCTAATACGTCAGAAGACACAGCCCCATCAAACCAACAATATTCAACTAGTCCCGTCTGCCAAAAGATTACTAAGTTATACGAATTTGAAAAGCAACTGGGCTTGTTGAATTTTCTAGTACTCATTTATTTATAAACCAATTTGGTGTCATGTAGATTAGTGCTCCACAACCTTTTTTGGCACTAGGGACTGATTTCATGGAAAGCAATTTTTCCACAGATAGGGTGGAGGATGGTTTTGAAATGAAACTGTTCCACCTCAGATCATAAGGCATTAGATTTTCATAAGGAGTACACAACCTAGATCCCTCACATGGACAGTTTCCAACAGGCTTGGCATTCCTATGGGAATCTAATGCTGCCACTGATTTGACAGGAGGTGCAGCTCAGGCTGTAATGCTTGCTTGCCCACTGCTTACCTCCTGTTGTGTGACCCAGTTTCTAACAGGCCACAGACCAGTACTAGCATGTGGCCTGGGGGTTGGGAACCCCTGATGTAGACAATATCCAGGCATGTATACATATCTGTACGTAAAAAAGCAGAGAGACGCAAACAAAGACCTTATGGCTTTAGTTTTTAAATGTTAGCCACAAGTCAGGTAAAATTCACTAGTTTAAAAGGACAGTTGGACTCACACAGTATACCTGTAAAGGGAACAAGCTGAAGTTTTTCTGTCCCACATGGCTGAAGCCCTTACAGAATTTTAGAGAAAACAGGGTAACAAGCACAGAGAGAATTCAAGCATTTCAAGAAGTGTGGGGGTATCAGGGAAGGACCAAAATGGATGCTAAATCCATACAAAATCACAGGAATCATCAGAGGATTCCACAAGGAAACACACAGACAAGCCCAGAGAAAATGTAGAAACCTTTTCAAAATAACAGGTGAAAGAGTGAAAGAGGATGGAGGGAGTGAAGGATAAAGCAGAGGTGGCAAAAAAAAAAAAAAGGTGCAGAGGATGACAGAATGGCAGGAAGGGAGTTAGTGGGAGACAGATTTTTTTTTTTTTTTTTTTTTTTTTTAGACAGAATCTCACTCTATCACCCAGGCTGGAGTGCAGTGGACAATCTCGGCTCACTGCAATCTCTACCTACCAGACTCAAGCGATTCTCCTGCCTCAGCCTCCTGAGTAGCTGGGATTACAGGCGCATGCCACCACACTCAGCTTACTTTTGTGTTTTAGTAGACATGGGGCTTTCACAATGTTGCCAGGCTGGTCTTGAACTCCTGAGCTCAGGTAATCCACCTGCTTCAGCTTCCCAAAGTGCTGGGATTACAGGCATGAACCACTGTGCACAACCAAAGAGAGATCTTTCAAAGACATTTGACAGCTTTGTCTTTAGCCTCTTCAGTGCTAATCTGTTTTTCTGCTTCATTAAGATACTCAATTTGGAATTACTTTATCTAAGAAAGGTGATGGTAGCCTCTTCATTCCATTTAGAACTTTCAATAAGCCAGTTGGGCTTCTCTTAGTCCCTGGTAAATTCAGTGTCTTCTTTGTTCTAACTGTGTATGCGTATAGGCAAGTTTAGGAATTCAAAAGAGCCCCATTTTTTGCCAACATAGTTTAAGATTATCCTGGGTAATTTCTGTCCAGAGACCGAGCCAATTACAACTCCTGGAACATAATTTTTGTTCATAATGACATTAAGTGCATTCACATTGTTGTACAACCCTCACCACCATCTACCCCCAGAGCTTTATCTTTCCAAACTGAAACTCTGCACCTATTAAACAGTAACTCCCCATCTCTCCCTCTCCCCAGCTCCCTCTTCAACAACTTTCAATTAGCAGGTTGACATGGTGCTTGCTAGGCTTAAGATGAAAGGCAGTAGAAGCAGCAGTGTGAAGGCAAGATCATAAGGCATTGGGGTTCCCTCCTCATATATTGCTTTCCTCACCAACCCAAAGCATGGGCCTGCTAGCACGCCTGCGCCCCATCCCCTGCCACCTTCTCCCCCGTTAGAATTCAGCCATGCCTCTGCTCCTCGGACACGAATTGTAAAATGGAAGAAAGAAAAGGCGGCCTGTCCTATCATTTATCTGCCATTGCCTAAGAGAGGAGAAGCATTTTAAAAGTGGAATAACATAACACCATATCCCAAGCAATCTTCTTTATCACAGCAGTTCTCATTGTCTAAAATAGCCCATCCATGCAGTTAATGCTTTGGGGAGGAGCTGACAATGTGCCTTTTTCCACAAAAGACATTGTCATTTCCATGGCCTCAGATTCAACCCTCACATTCTACCAAGAAGGAAACTGCTGGGGGTTGGTGCGCCTCAAGTTTCTGATCCATTTAAGATTCTTCTGTTATCAGAGTGGTTGTGCAGCATCCAAGGATTTAAAAATCTGGGTTAGGGAACACAGATGAGGTCCACTTGGGGACTCTCATGGGAGTAAATTAAATACAGGCTCTACTGGAAACACAGCCCCTGTGTTCACAAGATGCCTTCAGGTGTGCTGAAGAGTCTGACTTGGTTCTTTTACCTCATGGGCTTCCCAGGCTGAGAACCTTCATGTTCTAATAAAACAAAATGGGAGTGGTTGGGTGCTAAACAAAAGATAGTCATGTTTCCAACAGTAAGAGGGCTCAAACTTTGGTCACAAGTCCCCATCACTGTGTGGAAAGCACTGGGAAGGTGAGAATCGTGCCTGTCCCTTCGCGGTAAGCCCAAGGGCCTGGTGCTTTGCTACCATGTAGGGTGAAGATGTTTGCCAATGGCTGAATAAGCAAAGAAACAGACCACACCGGCCCTCCACGAGTGCAGTGTTCAGTGCATTGTGAAATGAATGAAGGCCAGTGTTCATGGACACCAGTCATTCCACAGAATTTTAAATTTCACAAGCAGAATCAGAGATCAAAGCCTTGGGCTGCTACTCACCCCAAGGCTGCCACATCTGCCATCGTCTGTGACTCGGAATTTCTTAGATGGATGTTGTGGATCCCAGTGTCTGTGTGTGGGGTGGGGTTGGGGGAAGGAGGGGCCAGGGATCTTAACAGGAGGGACCTCTTGACCACAACAACTGTGAACATTAATATGGTTTCAAAAAGATGCCTAGGTTTGATGCAGTGGCTCACACCTATAATCCCAGCACTTTGGGAAGTTGAAGTGGGTGGGTCATCTGAGGTCAGGAGTTCAAGACCAGCCTGTAAAACCGTGGCCAACATGGTGAAATTCTGTCTCTACTAAAAATACAAAAATTAGCTGGTTGCAGTGGTGGGAACCTGTAATCTCAGCTACCCGCAAGACTGAGGCGGGAGAATTACTTGAATTCGGGAGGTGGAGGATGCAGTGAGCTGAGATCACACCACTGCACTCCAGCCTAGGCAACAGCAAGACTGCGTCTCAAAAAAAGAAAAAAAAAAGATGCCTAAAACAGTGAACCTGCATCATGAAGTGGCCCCAAAATCAAAGGAGAATGCAAACTCTATGAAGAATGCAAACTCTATAGAGGCTTGGTGGTTTTGTTTACCGCTGTATTCCCAATGCCTAGAATAATGTCTAGCATCCAGTAGGTGCTTAAAAATATGATTTTGAATAAATGAATGGAATGCTCCTGCTGTAAGTGCTGGGGTCAGCATTACGCAGGAAACTTACATCTTGCTGCCTTTGAAAAATCTTTAGACATAGTCACCTCTGTTGAAGTTGTAGATGAGAAAAACCAGCATGCAGGCTTGGCAATGAAAGAAAACACAGTCTGCCTCAAGCAACCTTCTCTCCCCTACTTGCCCCAATCAAGTCTTCAGATGAGACTGTAGCCCAGTGGATATCTTGTTTGCAACCCTCTTATTCAGGAGAAACCTCAGTGTCTCTTGTAATGCCTGTACTGGGCATTTTTCATCTTTTTTGATGCTGAGGATTTGAAGCCCCCTGATAAGTTTGAAGAATTCCTTGCCATATGGATCTGTGTGGGAGGGAGAGTCTGTTTTCTGCTATAGAAACTGAAAGAACCAAATGTTTGTTTTCCATAGCAGAGAATGCTAGCTGACCATTAACTCCACTTTCTTTTTTTCCTCCCTGAGGCACACAGCCAGGATACATTTCCCAGTGTCCCTTGCAGTTAGATCATGTGACAGAATTCTAACCAATGGCATAGAGGTACCTCCGGGCCTGGCCAATAAAACCTCCCATGTATGACTGTCTCCCATTTTCCAGGTGTCTCTACCCTGGGAAGCCTTAGGAGCCATATGTTGAAGATGATCCCTTGCATCCCTATAAGAGGGCATAGATTTGTCACACCCCATGGCTGGGCATTCTGTGAGATTCTCAGCCAGGATCAACTTCTATTGCTTGCAACTCAGAATCTACACTCATGCCCTGTCAATACAAAGCATCTGCCTATAAAGAATTTATTTTACAGGTAAATTCAATTGTTAGCCCAGAATATGGTGATCACTGTAGCTGGTCATAGTTTACACAGCACTTACGGAAATTGTTAATGCAACACTATTGGCTGTTAGCTGTGACTTGTGGCCTGGAATTAATTCTGACTTTGAAAAGCCTGATTAAGAGGATAACAGGCCATATATCAAATACTTTAGACTGCCTCCCTGGAGAAGAGAAGGGAAGTAGAGATCAGGGAGAAAGGAGAATAGTAAAATAATTAAAAGGAGAAAAATCTGATTCTAACAATATGTAAACGCATAGCTCCTATGATTCATCAGTCATAGGGCTAAGCATTTTTTGTGCAATAACCACCTTATCTTACAACAGGCTTGCAGTGGTAGGCACCATTGCTAACCCTAGTTAACAGACAGACGCTGCCCAAGACCGCATGCCCGCTAAGTGGTAGAGACAGGGCTTGAGCGGAGCATCTCTTCTTAGTCACGGCCGTGCTGACAATTAAGAACTGCGGAATCTGACTAATTCAACTTTCTCTGCCCTTGAAGTACAATCAAGACAGCTAAAAACAGCTAACAAAATAAAATACACTGTGTGTGGTGGTTTATGCCTGTAATCCCAGAACTTTGGGAGGCTGAGACAGGCGGATCACCTGAGATCAGGAGTTCAAGACCAGCCTGACCAACATGGAGAAACCCTATGTCTACTAAAAATACAAAAAATTAGCTGGGTGTGGTGATGCATGCCTATAATCCCAGCTACTTGGGAGGCTGAGGCAGGAGAATCTCTTGAACCCGGGAGGTGGATGTTGGGGTGAGCTGAGATTGCACCATTGCATTCCAGCCTGGGCAACAAGAGCAAAAACTCCGTCTCAAAAAAAAAAAAAAAAAAAAGGGAAAATAAAATAAAAGCTAATAATGCTTGGCAGGGCACTTGGAATAATTTGAGTAACGCCCTTACTTTTCCCTTCAATAGCACCGAGAATCTTCTTGATTTCATAGGTCATGTCAGGTAAAGAACTCGATTGTGCAAGCTTCTTCAAAATGGCCTGAGGCATTCCAGCTCCCTGACCAATCTGGCTGCAGCCCGAGGCTCTGCCTCAGTTATTTCCAGCACCCAGGTTGTCAGAGCCAAAGATCTCTGCAAATCACCTTTGTTTATGGGTTGAGCTGACCAAACATGTGGACAGGAAGCCCGTCCGAAGGGTATTCGCATGGCTCAAATGAAAAGGCTGAAAGAGGGAGGTGAGTACCACGGCGGAGGGGGCTCAGCTGTGTCGTTGGGAGGAAGGGGAGAGTAACTGTGGCCCAGATGCATCGGACCCTGAAGAGCATGTTCTCCCTGGGGCTGGCAGAGTGATGATAGTTAGCTGTGGCTTTTAATGAAAATGGCAAAGGAAGAGCTTTGGAGGAAGGAGGATCTCTGTGGACTGTTTCATAAGCATCCAGGATATTTGCTGGGATCCAGGCCATGGCACTGGTGTCTGTCCTCCCACCCTTCATTGGCCACTAGGCCATTTCCTCTGGGATCATCTGGGGTGGATTTGTCATCAGGTCTCCGGAGGTGCTGGGCCACAGAACAGGGAGCCCTCACTCCTCATCCATGGTGGAGGCGCCTGACATTCTACACTGGGGCAGCTTCTCGAAACACCAAGGCCCTTTCAGATTAAATGATCTGGGAGCTGGAGGGAGCAGTGTTGTCTCTGCTGGGGGCGTAGTTTCTGTGTGTGCATTGGTGCCGTTTACACCTGCAGCCCGGAGCAGCTGATGAGGGTCTCCAGGAAGGCCCGCAAGCTTCTCCCCTGCCCACCGCACTCCAGAAATGAAGGCTAAACACTGTTTAACTTTTCCAAGGCACCCAGCTCTCTATGGAAGAATCCAGAACTGTTTGTCTGGTACTGTGCTGCTACTCACCCCACCCCATCTATAGCTGCCACATTACTGGGTACTGGGACTGGGGACTCCAGGGCAGGGAAGTGTCTAAGAGTTGGGCTGCAGAATCAGGCTGTGAGGAGGGACAGCCTAGCTTTGGTGCTCTGTGGCGTGTCACCTCTGCCTTAAGCTCTCTGTGCCTCAGTTTCCTTCCAAGGTAATAATAGTCACCACTTCACAGGTGGTTGTGAGCTGCACATGAGAACGTAGGGGAAGCCCATGGAGCACAGCACATGGTTAGCGTGAGATTAAGTGTTAGATGTCATGATGACAGTGCCCTTTCTGCATGGCACGGGTGCGGGAGTACATGAATAATAATAACACAGATGCTATTAGCTAGCGCCTACCATGAGCTCACTGTACCCCAGCTTCTCTTCATGCGGGAAAGCCTCCTCTCCCCACTCCCCTGATTGGCTGCAGCTCATTCTCTGGGCCCCAGCTCACGTGTGTTCTCTAGGCGGGATAGGGGCTCTTTCTTCTCCCCTTAACACCCCTTTCTTAGTTTTACTGTGATGCCCCCTGCCCTGCATGTTGCTGTTTCCTTCTCATTGTAGGTAAGCTCCAGGAGCGGGGGACCAGGCCTTTTATGGTTGCATCATAGCATTTAGCACCGACCTGATGTGCAGGCTTTGCTGAGGAAATCAGGATTTTTCTAGCTCCAGTGCCTCTGTTGTTCCTTTCCATTCCCAGAAGGAACCCTATCAGTGTGAGCTGAGCCCTGGCCAGGGGCTGGAGGGGCCTGATACCCACAGGCTTCCCGCTCCAGATCACAGCCCCACCAGCAGTGGCAGGCCTTGTTGACAGATTCCTATGTTGCATCAGGGGCCTGAGGTCAGTCACCCACCCCATGCCCTGCACCGGACCTAAAGGCATTTACAGTCAGAAAGAAAGCCTGTCCTCAATGGAAGCTTCATGAGATAAGCATATTTCAGATGTAACTGGGGTTGGCAAGGGGGCAGCTGGGCCTGATAAATAACAATGCCCACTCAATCTCATTAAGCTCTCCCTGTGAGCCGAGGTGCCCCACAGAATGGAAAGCACTCCCCAGTGTGGCTCTGAATGGCTCCTATCTTAAAAATTTATTTAACACAAACAGTTACATTAATGCAAAAGGCAAGCCACTGACACTATAAATAACTTAAGCTAAGTCCTGCTGACAGTGGGAAGTCTGACACATGAAATACTGCAATGTTCTCAGATCTGAATGAGGCAGTGACATTAACATTACCTTCCAGATACAAAGACAGGGCCACAGGAGCCCAGCAAGGCCCTGGCAAGGTGATGCTCCTCCCCACAGACCCATGAGGGAAACTTGAGAAAGGGGCTGTGGTAGGCAGAGCAATGACTTCCTTCCCCACCACCAACCCCCAAAGATGTCCCCATTCTAATCCCTGGACCTGTGACTATGTCATGCTACATGGCAAAAGGACTTTGCAGATATGATTAAATTAAAGACCCTGAGATGGGGGATTATCCAGGATTATATAGGAGGTCCAGTGTAATCTTAGGGGATCCTTAGCAAGGAAAGGGAGAGGCGAGAGAGGGAGAGGTTAAGGGTAGAAGGAGATGTTGGAGGGGGGCGTTTGCAGATTCTATGCCACACTGCCGGCTTTGAAAATGGAGGCAGATGCCACGAGCCAAGGAGCGCAGGTGGAAAAGGCAGATAAATATGTCCTCCTCTAAGGCCTGCAGGTGGAACACAGCCCCACTGACTCTTTGATTTTAGAACTTCCTTTTTTCTTTTTTGAGACCGAGTCTCGCTCTGTCACTTAGGCTGCACGCAACGGCGCGATCTTGGCTCATTGCAACCTCCGCCTCCAGGGTTCAAGCAATTCTCCTGCCTCAGCCTCCCGAGTAGCTGGGCAATTTTTGTGTTTTTTAGTAGAGATGGGGTTTCACCATGTCGGCCAGGCTGATCTCGAACTCCTGACCAGAGGTGATCCACCCGACTCGACCTCCCAAAGTGCGGGAATTATAGGTGTGAGTCGCCGTGCCTGGCTGATTTTAGAACTTCTGAGCTCCAAAAACATGAGATGGATGTTGTTCTAAGCCACTGAGTTTGTGGTGATTTCCTATAGCAGCACGGGAAATTCATGCAGTAGGCAATGCCTCTAATATGCTTCCAGCTCGAACCTCTCTTCACCGTGCAGTCCTTTCCCACTTCTTCCTTGGTTTCTGGAGCAGGGTTGTGGCTGAGAGGGAAGGTTTAGGAGGAGGTGATGGTAACCTCAGAGCCTGCTGCCCACCCACCCGTATGTGGTGAAGTTGCAGTGCCTGGCAAAACTTTCAACAGCAGTTACTGTTTTGTTTTATTTTGGTTTTGTTGGGGGAAAAGCCTTATTTCTCAACACTTTTGCGTTAAAAATACTCCTGCATGATTCCTGTCCCCCATCTTCCCCTACCCCTGTGGTTGGTTGTTCTATCTGGTGAAACCTGGCTCCCCTCCCCTTACACCCGGGCACCAGCCTTTTCCAAATGTGGGAGGTAACACCTGTCAGTTGCGCTAGGGTGGAGTCTTGAGGCTGCCTGGTGGAGGTGACTGGCTCAGAGATGCTAACTGCCCCTCTGCCTCCATCAGCCTCCCTCCGCCAGGACTGCTCAAACTTTCATGTTGCCAACAAGTAAACCTGCAGATTTTCTCAAAATACAGATTCCATGCAGTGGTCTGGGGTGGGGCTGAGAGTCTGCACGTCTAACAAGATTCAGAGGGTGACCTCGATGCTGGGTCTGGGCCACGCTCGGAGCAGGAACGACACAGAGGTCTAAGATTCAATGTACACAGGCAGGGCATCCGTTCACATGGGCACATGGCTTTACTTGGATCTTGCTACTCGAAGTGTGGTTCCCAAAGAAGTGGCATTGGCATATCCTGAAAACTTGTTAGAAATGCACCCTCCCAGACCCCATCCCTCCAACCTGTTGAATCAGAACCTACAGTTTTACAAGATCCCCAGGCGATGCCTATGCACTGAACTTGGAGAGGCATTGCACTAGAGCCTGTTTCTCGGTCTTCAGCATGCAGCCAAAACTCCTGGAGAGCTTGTTAAAAGATATTGCGGGGCCCCACTCTCAGAATTATGCTTCACTTTACCGTGAACTGGTCCCAGTAATTTGTATTTCTAGCGAATTCTCAGGTGATGCTGACGCAGCCAGTCCAGGGACCCCGTAGTGAGAACCACTGCCTCAGAGTAAGACTCCACCCCGAGATGGGTGGCCAACACATCCCAACCAGAAGTTCTAGAATGGACCCCTGGGACACATTTACTCCAGCATTTGAATTCTGAGATCTGTCCATTTTCTTTTATGCCAAGTTTTTAGCAGTTTCATGTAAGTAGCAAATGTGCTTTCTTTTTATGGATTATTTTTTTTTTAACGAAGCAACAGGTGCTTGCTGCATCTCCGCGTGCCACTCTTTGACCTTGACAAGGAATTCTATGTCTCTAGGCCTCCATTTCTTCATCAAGAAAATGAGGAGACTAAATGAGGATCATAAAATTCTGTGTTTTAGAGCCACTTCTGATATCTCAGGTGAAGACAGAAGCTTAAAATTACTGAATCTTGGCTTTTTCATTATTTCTTGATCATATCTATGATTTATTTAAGTCGGGAATGCAACCCTCAATTATAAGTGATAGATGAGATAATAAAATCCTTTTTTGCCCCAGTTTTATTTATTGCTAAAACAGTATTATAAAAGAGTGCAGACAATCTGAGCGATTCACAGTTTTATTCCACTCTAACACAACAGCTGTTTTCATTTTGCTGGGTCCCCTTCATGTCTGGATAATCTTAGAGCAGGCATACATTTGTATGCTGCATCTTAGTGTTTGGTCATAAACATGCCACCAGCAACATATAAATAAATTAGCTTCACATGAAGTCACCGCCATTGGCATTTAGCTTTGTTTGGCTAATGTGACAAATGCAATTGGTACCTCGCTCATGTTTTCAGTTGTAATTTTTTATTACTGGAGACGTTGACCATTTTTTTCATGTGTTTGTTTACTAGGTGCATTTCACTGAGTGTTCTTATCTGAGGATTATCTGTTTATGTTTAATTGAAGAGGCCATTGGAAAACACCCAGCACTAGGCCTGG
Source organism: Sapajus apella (assembly GCF_009761245.1). NCBI lineage: Eukaryota > Metazoa > Chordata > Mammalia > Primates > Cebidae > Sapajus > Sapajus apella. Next base: position 3,818,881 of record NW_022436972.1, on the reverse strand, counting down.
CAGCCAATACTCAACAATGGTAGTTTGCCTCTTTCTGAGCCTCATTTCTTCCTCTGGCAAATAGTAAGGCAGTGGAAAGTTTGGATGAGAGTTTGTGACAAGGGTCTAACATTGTGTCTGGCATATAGAAAGGGTGGTTTCTGGTGTTCTTTGCCTGTCTGCCAGGGCTTGATGTTCTAAATGTAATGGATATCCACTTTAATAGTGACATTTCCACGAACACATGGGGAAAAGTGGTGTCTTGTTGAATTTAGTAGCCCAGTTTTTTAAATTTGCAAAATGAGGATAATAATATACCTGCTCACTGAGTTGTGATGCTTAAAGATGATGATCCTTGTAAAGCACTTCGCCTTGTCCCTGGCACACAGAATACCTTCCATGAATGTTAGCTTTAATGTATGCTTTGTCACATTTATAGCTAGAGATTATTATTTTTAATTTTAATGATCTTTACCAGGTTGCTTTCTAAAAATGTAAAGTGGATCTTGTTTAAATTTAGAACACTATTCTGAACTTTGAATGGAAAGTTATTTGCATTTTGAAAGTCTCAAGCAACACGTTGTGCTACGCTTGTTTCTGAAGCTCTCGTTTAAGAAACAAGGAAAAAGCATCATGAAATAAAGGCGTTTGCATAGTGCCAGGCAGAAATAACTATGGTCAAGGGAAAAGCATCTTTCTTAAAATCCCTATTTGTTTGTGGTAAATACTGCTCTGCAGATAGACGAACAGAATCTCTTTAGGGAATTTCACTCAACATTACTAAAAGATTTACCACGGATCTTGGATTAACCATGAAGGATTCAAAATTGAAGTCATGTATACATACATATTTTGTATATGTGCCTGAAAATAGGGGTCCCTAAGGAGGACACTTCTCATTTCCTATGACACAGCAAATCAATAACAACACCTGTGTGTCTAAAGTGCTTTATGGTCTGCAAGGCATTTTCTTATACATTTTCCAGTTTGATTCTCACAATGATCCCTGAGGGACAGGAAGCAGGTTTAATAATTCTTATATCAGAGATGCAAACACTGACCCACACAGAATTTCTGGTTTAAGATTCCATAGCTATTAGCAGAGCCAGGTCTCTCTGTAGGTCTATGGGCTCCAGACCTGGGTCTCTGCTCACCACATTGCAACTAGCACTCACTAAAATTCATTGCCTATAACAACCAATGTGTCATAGGTTCATAACACGAACGTTAGTCAAACGCACCCAGATCAATGTAGGTACAGAAAAAAAATTTTTGAACCCCTAAACATAATTCCCAATCCATTTTCAAAAGACAAGCCAGGCCAGCAAAGGCAAGAACGCACCAGATGCCACTGAGGATGGTAAGATGGTTATGTCACTGCCACCTGGCCCACTTCCGCCTGGAGCTGCACTGTGATTCATCCGGTCACGTCACAGTGCATGCTCCTTTGTTCGCAGGAACTTAGAGATCTCTTACATAAGCACAGGGCATGTTTGTTAAAGATACTGATATGGCAAAGGAACAGTACACGAATCCGTGCCCTGGGAGGACATCCCACAGGTGAGGACTTGCAAAGTCTCCCAACTGGTTGCCTTCTTATAGAGCCAGCAGAATGGGCCTTGGAAAGTCACCTTACTGATATGGAGGAAGGACGTGCCAGGCACCATTTCTTCCTCCCTGCCATAGCTGATGTTTATGAATGTTCTTCTGGGCATGTGACCTAGAGTAACCCCGTGAAACTAGCACTGAAGCTTCCAGATGATGTGATAAGATTACAAATGCTGGCTGCTCAGACAAGGTTAGACAAATAGCACATACATGGTACATACTGATAATCGTGTGTTCACATATGTTTTACGTCATAGGCAGAGTTCATTCCTGCTGCAGAATTGTCCTTGTCGAGAAAGATACCATTGGACACTCTCTGTTGTTGCTGCTGCTTTTCTCCTTCCATATCCACTGGGGTATCTGAAAACCTCTGGCCTATGAGTCAAGAGACTGGGTGGGAGACAGTTTCCAAAGCTCATAGTCATGTGGTCATGGACAAGGCAGTTTCCACCTCCCAGCTCTGCTTCCTTAACAGTGAAGTGCAGATAGTCATGTTTATTCTTCCTACACAGGTAAGTGGGGCGAAGGTGGTAATGTGTGTGAAAGAGTGTTGACAATCTGAAGGAACTAATTTCTTTTCTGGAAATTATTTTCATTTGATGTTTTTCAAATTATGAACACATGACATATTAGTTGTTATAGGCAAAACAGTTCAAAGACATATAGAGAAAATTCTCACCATTATTAACTTCTAATCTTACCTTCCTGAGATACCCAAAGTCTAAACACGACTCTTCACGACGCTTTTACAAGCATATGCAGGCAAATATACACATAAACTGCGGTTTGGGTTTGTTTCTTTTTACTGAAACAGGATCATACTATTGTAGGAGTTATTAAGAAATTATTTTCGGCAGATAGAGAGGAAAGGGAGTCCTTGGGAAGTTTTCATTTTTAATGTAGCTCTTAGAGTCAGGCTGGCAACCTTTGATATGCAAATACAGGCCATTAGAAACTGGGTCCAACCAAATGTGACGATTCCTGGGCCTTCTTGTCCTTGTCCCACATGTTCCTGGCAATATGGCTGCCCCCTCACCTCCCCACATGTGTAGAACATCATGGCACCCTGCATCAGCATATTAAAAGGCTAGGATGGGAGAGCCAGCATTTTCACAGGCTACCTGAATGACATGCCTGGTCAAACCCATCCCCTGAGCCCTATGCAAATCAGACACCTCCTCCTCCAGCCTCTATGTATACCTGGCTGGTTTCCACCTCACTTGGGGTTCCCTGGAGCTCCCGTCCCTTTGTCTCTGTACAAGGGAGCATCTTCCTTCTTTCTTCTTTCTTGCCTATTAAACTTCTCCACTCCTTAAAACCACTGCATGTGTGTCCTTGCTTTATCTAATTCAACCTGAGACAAGAGCCCTGGTGTTTCTCTGCTCATCGGAGCCGTATCAATACCAAACATGGCTCTGCAACTTGCTTTTTAATTTTATGACAAAGCACAAACATCTCTACACCTCTGTGGACATTAAACTTAGTTGTTGTTTCCTTAATTTCTTTATAAACAGGCACATACACACACGCCCCTGTGTGTGTATGTTAGTTACAAATGGAATCATTAAAAACAAAAATCTTGTGCTCGCTTCAGCAGCACATATACTAAAAACAAAAATCTTTCCCTCCCCTCCTTGACTAGCCCTAATTTCATTACCCTTCACTATGTATCTTTCATACTTTCCTCCATGTTCATATAATTATAGAAAACATTTCCATACATATACATTTCTTCAAGGTTTTTAAAAAAAATTATTTCAAAAATGGAATGGGACACATACCATGCTTATATCATTCATTGAAACCCAATGAAAACACCTATAATTTAACCAGATTGGTGCATGATTTTTAATGCCTATTTATTATTTTATGGAGTGAAGGCTCATAAAATAATATATAGGCATTAAAAATATCCTTACCAATTTTGCCTGATAAAGATATAACACCCAGCTTTCTCAGGGAAAGCCCTGACCACTAGTGTTTGCTGATATCTGTGCCCTAAATATTCCCACCATGGCTAATATCCAACTACCAGTGTGACAGCTGGGTGGAGTCCAGCTGAGAAGGGTTATGTGCAGGATCTCTGGAAACAGCGCCAGCAAACTACTGGAAAGACGTTCCATATGAATTCAGGTTCTCTCTATTGATGAACATTTATTTTGTTTCTAGATTTTCTTCCTCCACTAGAAAGGGTGACAGATTACAGCAACCTTATAACTACATTCTTCAAATTGATTCCTTTATTTCTAACAGGTAGATTCCCCAGGAATGAGATTGTTGATTCATAAAAAATGCAGATTAAAAATAATTAATAAGTGCTACCAGATTGCTTTTCAAACAACTTTCTTAAAAGCGTTTATATATAGTTCAGATTTCTTAGTTTCATTTTTTTTTGAGATGGAGTTCCATTTTTGGCCCAGGCGGGCGGATCACAATGTCAGGAGTTCAAGACTCAGTCTTGCCAACAGGATAAAACCCCGTCTCTACTAAAAACATAAAAAAATTAGCTGGGATTACAGGCGCACACCACCATGCCCAGCTAATTTTTTTATGTTTTTAGTAGAGACGGGGTTTTATCCTGTTGGCAAGACTGAGTCTTGAACTCCTGACCTTGTGATCCGCCCGCCTTGGCCTCCCAAAGTGCTGGGATTACAGGTGTGAGCCACTGCCCCCAGCCGTCATCTCTGCCCCTTACTGCCTCTTGTTTTCTCACCATTCTGTAGTTCAGATTTCTACCAGTAATGCAAGAGGGCACTCTTTTCCCTGGCATTTCTGAGAGCAGTTGATATTAGATTTCTTTCATAATTTTTGTCAGTGGATGGATTTTAAGTGGGAACTCATTGTTTATTGTTACTTATTTTCTGTTTGCCTGATCTCAATCACATCTAAACTTCTTTTCATGTTTTTGGTCATTTGGATCTGGCAGTTTAGACCTGTCAAAAGACAACATTACCACAAATGTAAAGATCTCATTTGGCTTCATTTGCAATTCTAGAATTGGGCAATACCTCACTCCGTAAAACAAAATAATGTTCCAATGAATTGAGCAGCGGAGATTGGGTTTAGAGACAGAAAAAGGGCTGAACAGAACAGAAACAGAGAACAAAAATCAGATTGGCAGCTTCAAAGTTATTTTCTTTTACAATGATGACAGAGAGACATAACAATAGAAAGATTCACTGGTTAACATCAGGTTACTTCAGGTTAAGAATTAAAACAGAAAGGTCATTATCATGCCAACTGCGGATTGGAACTACCTGTGTGGCGAATTGGCTGTTAACTTTCCCTCCTAATTTCCTGGAAGGTCAGAAAACAACTCACTATCATTTTACTTTGGTCTCATGGAACCTTAGCATGAGTGATTCCATTTGGATTTTTAGTCTGGTCTGGTGGGGCCTAGTGCAGGAGCTTAGTCCTAAACAGCGTCCTCCTATACTTTCTACTTCACAATTCCTCTTTTGGTTAAGTGCCCACCTAGGCAAGAATCTGACCAAAACGCAGGACACTGGCACTGGGCTCAGTTACCATCATTCTGGGTTTCCAGTTTCGACACACCCTTCATAGGCTACAGTGTCCTCAAGATCATGCATCTCTCTGCATTTCCATCATTGAGATGAAGACAGAATATTTGATGTTGGGCAGATGTTTGTATACAAACATTTAAAACTTTTTGAGAAGATACAGCGCTCCAGGGAGACTACTTTTATAACTATTGGAGGATACTATGATTATCAGGTTGTACCAAGTGTTTGGAGTATGCTGCCTAGGCAGGGTCCCCAGGAACTGAGCCAATTAAAATAGAATAAATCAAGGAATGAGCCAGAGAAGCAATCTACTCGTTTGAACCAAGTCACCTGTCTGCTGACGTTTTGCAACTGGTCACTACAATACCCAATGTATTCATCTGGGTACAGCAAAAACTGTCAGCAACTATACAGATTCCTCCCTGTTCAGTTAGTAGGTAGCAGTTTATCATCTAGCACCTCAGGAAAGGCTTAACGCAGAGAGTGTTAACTCTATAAAAGACACCACTATCATTTGAACAAACAGTTGTGTTAGAGATGTTGCTAAAATACCCACTAAATGAACTAAAGCATTTCTTAGATCCTGTGAAGATTTGGGTTTAACATGACATATTCACTACTTCTCCAAGTTACTCACCGATCCACCAAAACCCACTGATCTTGAAATCTTAACTACAGCATCACCCTGCCAAGTCAATGTGGGCATAAGTAAGAAAACCTTAAGAGGGGTAAGAGCCTAATTACACTGGGGGTCTTGCTCTGGCAGTCTTGGGAAAAGCTGTCCACAGAATGAAGTCAGCAGCTTCTCATTCTGGTTTGTAGTTTGAATGTCTTTGGTGTATGGCACTGAACGTTTCTGTGAACTCTCTGTGTAGGCTCACACACCAGGCATGAAACTTAGCCCTTGAAATTTACATTGAGTTGTCCAGCTTATAAGGCTTCAGAAACACAGCAGTTCCCATTCTTCATGGAGAGCTGTAGCCAGAGATCAGAGAAAACTAGAATTCACAATCCAGTCTGGTCTCCAGGTAGATAATGAGAAATTGAATTCAATAAGCAGGGCTACTATCTATAACAGGTGTACTATAGTTTCCTTTTAAAAATAGTTTTTTAATCCACAATCATCTCATTTCTACCAAGGATAATCATGGTAAGACAAACATGTTTGTAAAATAAGTTCAGTCTCCAACTTGGCCTAGTTATTTGCATAAGCGCACCAAGAATAACCACATTGGCTTCTTTTAAATTTGCTTTGCTGGAAATTTTGATAAGGGATCTTAGATTGGACTTTTAAAACCTCTCAGTGCTAGGAGGCCAAACCAAGGCAAACGTCATCCTTTGCCTGTAGTATCTAATAGCTTGAGGTTCCTGGGCCTGCCAGGAAGTGACAACTTTTTACTCCTTCACCGTAAGGCTGGGAACACTTGACGTCAGGCATTTAAGCATCTTCTCAAATATGACGTTCCAATCAAGGTCCTAGCAGCATAACCAGGATTTCCAATTGTATCCTGTTACAAAGAAAGCAATTCTTTTTTTTTGGAGACGGAGCTTCGCTCTTGTTACCCAGGCTGGAGTGCAATGGCACGATCTCGGCTCACCACAACCTCCGCCTCCTGGGTTCAGGCAATTCTCCTGCCTCAGCCTCCTGAGTAGCTGGGATTACAGGCACGTGCCACCATGCCCAGCTAATTTTTTGTAGTTTTAGTAGAGACGGGGTTTCACCATGTTGACCAGGATGGTCTCGATCTCTTGACCTTGTGATCCACCCGCCTCGGCCTCCCAAAGTGCTGGGATTACAGGCTTGAGCCACCGTGCCCGGCAGAAAGCAATTCTTAATAAACTCATGCAAATAGTCATACTGCCTTAAAAATAAGAATACTCGTGTATACTTTCCAAATTTTGGAGGGATCAGGTAGAGAGGAAAGCACCTATCTCCATTTTTGTTTACCAATGTATAGTTTACCAAATTCTTGTAAACTGTAGATAGCTTAAAAGAAAAAAAAAAAGTTGCTTGTTTAAATCTGGAAGATAAAACATTACAAGAACCAGAAATGTTTCAAATAAAAAAGCTGCAAAAACACAGAATTCTTTTTTATCAGTTCATTCTGTCTCACGTAATTAATTTTTGGTCTGTTTGATCTTGGCTGGCAGTTTCACAAACCTGTCAATTATTTCATTAGTTTTGGAGTTTCTTACCAAGCCCAGTGGTGTCTCAAAAGCATCAGAAACCTGTGCTTGTCAGAATTCTTTTTGTCCTTTCTATGCACTTCCTTGAAGACACAACACTTTAGAATTATAGCTGCTTGCAAAGAGCTCTCTGAAAAAGCATCAGAATAAGCCAGTTTATTGACAAGGCTTAAAATGGTTAAAAAACCTCATCAGGTTTTAAACTGCAACTTTCATTATTACAGGAGTTCATAGTGACGCAATTGACAGGGAAATTTGTTATTTCTGTGGTGCACAACATTTTAGCATAATAACCAACATTATGACTGATAACACTTATGCCAAGACATATTTTGGAACACATGTTAATAACATACCCGTATAAATACAACTCAAAGAAAATTAGACATCATTTCTTATTTTGATGTTTCCCATGTAATTTAACATATCAACTAAGCCCAACTGGTGTCATATCTCTCTTTTATGGATGCTTTCAGATGTTCCAGGGCCCTCTGGGGTATCCCAAAGTTAGTTCAAGGTCAAAAAGACTTAATTTTAAAACTTTGCAATTTGATTTCAGAAAGTGTCAAAATAAAGGTTAACATTATTTGATCAAAACAGGATCACAGGTCACTGTGAAATACTAGTCATTCCTTTAACCAGAGTGATATTAAAAGATTTCAGTAGAAGTTACACATTTGCAAAATAACAACATCAACAAACCTTTAACTCAGTTTTCTTAAGTAATCAAACACTTAATTAAGACAGTATAGAGCACAGAAAATTATTTTGATAAAACACAAAAATCTCCCTTTCTCCTACTCACCGGTTCCTTCCTGCCTTGTTTCTATTTCCTTCCTAAATCTATATTTTGAAACAACCTTTAAATAACCTCTGAATTAGATGAAATTATTCTTTTCTTCCAAAAAACCCAAACAAACTACAGCATATCCTTATGTTTTCCTTATAACGTTCCTCAACAAAAACACACGTCACTTTCCTTGTACGCTTGGCTTACAGAATTCTTTCCCCTATTTTTAGTAATTTTAATTGCATATATTAATTCGATTTGTAAATCTTCGGCAATTACAAAGCAGCATTTTGTAAACTCTCACCATTTCATAGTATCTGCTTCTTCATAACACAATTTTTCAGTGTGAAGCAGAGCATATTTTCCTAACAGATCTAAACACATTTTGTTTTTCTGTATAATTGAAGAAACCAAAAAATAAACTTGTGCTCAGCAATTTACGCTGCAGTATTTTATCTTGCTTAGAAAATGATTCAGACGTTTCATGAATATCTATTACCTAATCATGGCACCACTTAAAATTAAGTTACTGAAAAAGAAACAATGAAAAGTTCATTTGTACACTTTTAACCCATTTACATTCACCTAATTTACTCATTCTTAACAATTATGTTTAAATTGGTGGTGGAACAAAGCTAGCCACCACATCAAGTTATTTTTTAGCGAGTCAAGGGGAGCTGCTATGTGCCATGGTTTAGAGAAGCCACAGGCAGCCTGTGAAGGCTCCTGTTTCATGTAAAACTCACATTACACTGTGAGAGATGGGGAAGTTCTTCTTCAAAGTTTATATCTTAGACTACGTTATAAGGAATTACAATCTCTTGCTCTATGGCCATTATCTGCTATTAGCATAAACATATGCCCATGTATATGTATTATCTAAATCAGTTACATCTTAAATCAGCTACCTTGACTCACTCCGGTATGTCTGAACAGAACTGGGCTAGCTCCCAACCCTGGTGCACGTTATTCCTTATTTGGAAACCCTCCTGACCTTCTCCTGACTAGCTTCTTCCTTGTCTTCTTTCCCGCTTATCTATTCAGGAAATTTTCAAGTGTTTAGTCAATCAGGTCAAGCACAGAATGTGAAGTCCTGTTCTGGCCAGTGGAAACTGGACACAGCAGTAGGGGGATTGCATCAGGTTATGAAAGTTATAAATGTCCCTCTCTCCTTTGTTCAGGCGTGCTCTCATGGCAAGACTGCCAGCGAGCTGCACCCTTTCTGCAGAAAGTAAACTAGCCTTGCTGAGTAATCCGTTGTCTTAATGTGGATTCTTCCCTATGTTATAAACCTGTTTCCAACATACACATATTTGCATGTGTGTCTCTTGCTATAGGGGCTACAGCCATGGACCTAAGATAGGTAGAAGAAATAACATTTTTTCTTCCCTCCACTCTTAAACATCTAGTTTCTTCCTTAGTACTCCAAGCAGACTAATAAAGACTTCCCAAAAATTCAAGTAATTTTTATAAATAAGATTAAGTTAAACTTATAATGACTCATAAATTATCTTTGACATTCCAGTATTGTTTACTGCTTTCTTTTATAACTTTTAGATTAAAATTTTAAGTCAAAATCAATCTGTCAATTACATATCAAATTGGAATTACAAGGCTAATCTGTCAGTTGCTCCAGCTTACCAATTTCTCTCTTTTTTTTTTTTTTTGAGACAGAGTCCGCTCTGTTGCCCACGCTGGAGCGCAATGCTGCAATCTCGGCTCACTGCAACCTCCACCTCCAAGGTTCCAATGATTCTCCTGACTCAACCTCCCAAGTAACTGGGATTACAGGTGTGCACCCAACTAAATTTTTGTATTTTCAGTACAGATGGGATGGGGCTTCTTGATGTTAGTCAGGCTACTCTTGAACTCCTGACCTCTACTGATCCCCACCTTGGCCCCCAAAAGTTCTGGGATTATAGGCGTGAGCCACTACACCTGGCCCCAACATATCTTACATTTCTCTTAAACATGACAAGTAGTATAAAAGCCATTATTCCCCCACTTATATATAAAGAGATGGGTTGGATTTCCTTTGCCATCTGAGTCTTTAATTTTAGCTTTCTTGGAGTTGTGCATCACTTACCTTCGAAGGAGACAGCTGTGTGTAGCAGGCTGGGGTTTCCTCCTTGGAAAGGTGAGGTTAAGCATTCTTTAGAGATTTTTGGCCAGAAAATAAGATTTGATCCCTGCCCAAGATGTTGGTGTGACATAATGAACTGTAATTGGAACTCTGAGTTTTACAACAGATTTACCTAATTCTTCCTTCTGATTTCAACTTTTACCTCCTCTCTGAGTGTGGACAAATTCATTCGTTGTTTGGCTGATTTTACATTGCTTTGAAAGATGTTTTAATTTCTTTGGTTCTCTTAAGACATTTTACTGTATTCTTGTCTGTGTCTAAAGAACCTTTAAGACTAGTAGCCTCTCAGTCATACCTTAATGATTCTTTTGTAACTTCTTAACTTTATTCCCTAATTTGGTCAAAGAATGCTGGATTCTTTTCATATTTCCCATCTTGCAGGTGTGTGACTCCTATAACTATTTAAAAAGCATCCAGTTGGATGCCTAGTATCTCTCATGTTTTTGACTTTATCGTCATGTTGGAAAGGAAAGGTTTCTCTTCCTTATCCATCCTTAGGCTAATGTCTGAGATGCCTATAACAAAAAACTGATTAATAAGAGGAAAGAATATAAATTTACTGAATAAAATTTTTACATAACATGGGAGACTTTTGGAAATGAAGACTCAGAAATAGGTAAACCAGTGTATTTTTCATGATAGGTTTGATGAAGAAAAGACAGTTGTGAAGTGTGATTGGATTAAAAAATGATGAATTAATGGTAATGAACGGGGAGGAATTTAGCAAAGTCTGTTAGATTCTTCTCTGTGACCCTGTGTCTTCAGAGATAAGGATGTTCCTTTCCTCTGGCTAGAGAAAGGACACCTCTCAAATGAGGGTCTTAAGATCTGCTTCAGGGGAAAACGATGGGAGAAAGTCAGAGAGTGACCTCCCTGCTTCAGGGGAGAAGAAAATGGAGAGAAGAGGGTGGCCTTCTTGTCTGTGTTGTTTTCTCAAATGCCACGGTGTTGAAAGCAGTTTGGGAGGGTCTCCAAGGATTATAGAAATTTAATCAACTTGAGCAATCAGCCTGTTATAGAGCCTCCTGCCCTGAAGCCTGTTTTTCCCTAAACTCTCTGTGGAATGAGGTCATTTTGTTGGTTGCAACCAGCTCCTGACAGATCCCATCAACTGACAGATGAAAGCAAGTGACCTTTTCTCATTACAGTGATGAAGTCTCCACCCCTGAGGAGCTACAGTTTCATCACCGTAATGTGCGACCTATGCACTGGCCTGATGACTCACTGTCCCTGCACCGCTGAGATCCCTCCTCTACATGTGCACCCTCTCCCCTCTCCATCACCCCATAAAACCCTCCTGTCACTTTCCCTTGGGGAGACACTGCTTTGAAGAGTACTCCCAGTGTCCTTACTTGAGCCAAGTAATAAAACTCCTACTGATACAGAACTGTGCTCTCATGGAGAGTAGTTTGCTATTTGCCTGATACTTTTTGAGTAATAGTGCCATATTTTGGGGTAGCATGTCCTGGACGCTATGTTAGTGTCGTGAATGATGGCATTCACAACACCAACTTGATACTAATGACAAGGGGAAAAGCTTTGTTATTCTTGAGAGGTTCTGTCTTTTAAAAATTACTTAATATTTAAATCAATAACACATGTGCATGTTTGAATATTTAAAATTAGAAAAGAACAGAGTGAAAGGAACTCTCCCTCTGTCCTCTGTCCCCAGACTCCCATGGCTCTTTTCTGGAGGCACTGTTATCATAATTTGCATTTCCTTCTAGGGATTTTGTGCATTTATAGGAATATATAGGTGTGCACATACACATGCAGCCCCTTAATATCCTAAGTATACATGTAACTGAAATGCAGGTTAGTAGGTTGCTGATTGCAGAGTCCAATTAATAAGAGTGAAGTGTGGTATAAAGAAAATGATGTATTTCCAAAGCTGGCTTAGGGGAAGAAGCACAGGTGTCCCGTCTTTAAATGCACTGCTTCACTTTTGGAGCAGAAAGTGGCAGGCAAGGCAAAGGAGCTCGTGTGTTAACTCCAGGGCCTTACCTACCATGCAGTCAAGGTGGTGACTGTTGGTGCTTTTGTGGGCAAGCCTAGACCAAAAACTCCTCAGGTGGGAGGAAGTTACAGATCTCTCTCGAGGCAGTCTCCTGGTGGGAGAGTTTCATAGAAATCATCTGTTACCTCTCAAGGCGACCTTCTGATGGGTGAGAGCTCTGTAGCGAGTTTACTTTGGTCTGTAAATCAACTATTAACTCTGGAGGAGTTAGATGAACTTACCCCGTGGGGAGTATCTGATGAAGGGAGAGGTAAAAGGCTATATTTGCATTTCTAAAGGGCCAAGTAGGAAGTGGGGATCAGGGGGAATGAGAAAGGGAGAGAGGGAGAGAGAATAAACTCTCTCTTAGAAAAATGGGAGACTGAGTTACAATCTCCCACTGCCAAATTTCATTCCATTTCTTTGGGATTTGGGTGGCATATTCACTCTGGCTACTTCCTTCTGAAAGGGGGTATAGTCATTGGGCATCAGAGTGGAATCCATCTACTTCGAGTTGGAAATATTCATGAGTACCTGGACTTACATATGATGTTTGTTGAAGCAATATGGTATGCATTCTTGAGAGTCTCTGGGAAAACCTGTCTTGTGTTCTCATAGAGAGAGCATAACAGCAGTAAACTACACAACAGAGGGATATGCTTATCCCTTCAACCAGGGTCAATGTTACCAGCTGCTTTTGCCACCAGGATGGTCCTGTCTAGGCCAGGATGCTAACTCCTGGTGACAATGTGGGTCAGACATAGCTTTGATTTGTTGGTGCAGGTTTCACAGAGCTATCTGAGACATTTCCTGAATTCTTAATTATGCAGATTACCCACTGCCAATTCTAACCGGATGCAATGACAGGTTGGCTAAGTATATATATTTAACAGGCTAAAGAAGGAACTATGAATACTCATGAAAGTGGTCTAAGCCCTGTCTGGTTCTTGAGAATGAACCAGCTTAGTTAAATAGCTGTGTCTCATCCAGGAAGCAGCATTGTAGGTGGGTTAGGCCTCTGCATGTGATGAAGGCAAATAGATTTTGAATAATAGGTATTTCTATAGAAACAGAACAAAAACTAAAGTTAATGTTGGGTACAATTTATCCAGATGTTAGACTCAAAGCATCTTTAGGTACAGAGGAGGAAGGCAGTGCCAGTCTCACACGATTTTCTCACCTTTACTACAAGGAATAATGTAGTAGTAATTTCATTGAGTCCAGATCAGAAAAATGGAAGAAAAATCTGAAAGTGTTAATTTGAGACTTGTAGCCCAGAAAGAATTCAGGATTCATTCCAAATTGCAAAAAGATAAAAACTCAAAACAGTGAACAAGGCTAGGATCTGACACATAATTTTTCTCTCTCCAGGATCCATTTTTACTAAAGACAAATAATAGTATAACAAATTTATGTGAAAAATATATTTTTATCTCATTATACTCAGCCTGAGTTTTTGCATTAAGTGTAGCAAGAATAATTATTTGCCACATAGGCTTTTTAAAAAATTGGCCTTGCTGAAACCTTGTTCCATAGGAATCTCAGATTAGACTTTCTAAAGTCTTGAGCCCCACCACAGATTTATCTGTGCCTATAAATATCTGTATGGATTGAGTGATTTCCTCTCCTTGAGGTCCTGGGTTAACATGAGGCTCCTGGGCCCATCAGAAAGTGATATTCTTTACTTACCATAGGTCAGGAAACCTTGTACATTGACTGTGTAGCCAAGGTATGAGGCCAGCTTTTTCAAGGGGATTTTTGTTGGCTATATAAGTCAACTTTGGTTGCTTAAAGCAATCTGTTTATACCTCAAAGTATGCCATTCCAGTCAAAGCTTTGGTAAAATAACCAGTGTCTTAAATGGTGTCCTGTTACAAAAGAAAACAGATTCTATTGAACTTATGCAAATAACTATACTGCCACAAATTAAGTATACTTACAAATAGTTTTAAAATTCTGGAGAAACCAGATAGGGAGAAAGAAATACACTCCAAATTTTTCTCATGGGAATGTATTTTACCCAATCGTGAAAAGCTTCAAATAGTTAAAAAAAAAAAAAAAAAAAAAAGGTTTTCTTAACTCTGAAAAACAAGAAGAATCAATAAATGTTTTTAACAAACAGTCATAAAAAATTATTTCAATCTTTTGTTAGTTAAGTCCATGCAATTAATTCCTGTTCTGCCTGATATTGGATCAGGAGTCCTCATGAATACATTAGCTCTCCATGAGAGTCCCAGAGTTTTACTCTCTATTCCAATGGCACAATCTCTAGAGTTGTCAGGAACCTATATTTAAGGGTACTCCTCAAAGTTCTACAGTTGATTATAAACTGCTCTGTAAAAGAATCAAAGTAAAATAGCAATTGTGGATGACGAATCTTAGTCATGATTAAAGGCACAATTGACTAGGAACTGGTTACTTCTGTGGCATATACCAATTTTACCTAATAATCATAATTACTATTGAAAACATATACTAAGATATATTAGAATCACAGGAATCTCACATAATTTTGGAACACATACTAATAACACATTTATAGAAATATTATCCAAAGAAAGTTAAATACCATTTCATATTTGACAATGCTTCCTGTATGATTTTAATATGCCAAGTAAGCTAAATATGTCTCCTTTGGACTTTAGGGTATCTAACATCAAAAAGGGACAACCAGGTGAATAAAAAGAGAGATTAAATTTAGAATTTGACTTTGGAAAATTTGTTAAATATCAAAATTTTAAACACTTCATATTACAAAATAAAATCCCAGGTCACTATAAGTAAAAGGGAAAAATTTTACTCATTGATAGAGGAGAGACTCAGCTTTCCAAACAAAACCCAATAAAGATGGCATGAGGCTGAGTCTGTGTCTTTCCTCTTCTCTCTCTTTTTTTTTTTTTTTTTTTTGGTCGTTCATTTGAAAGGCAAACAAAATCCTTTCATTATCTCTTAATAGTATATGAAAATCCTGTTCAAAAGAAACCAAGTTTTGCCTTTGAATTAATGTACTATTAACATTAAACTCAATTCTTAGTAAAACCTTATAAACAAATCTATCTGATCTTAATTACTTTGGCCAAAAGGTAATATTGCCATAAATCTTTTATAACTCTTTACAATTTTCTGTTAAACAGTAGATCAATTCTCTAAGAAAATCCTGTTATTCAGACACATGGGCTCAGATTCTGGCCCTGCATCAGTGTGCTTTTATTTTAATGTTTAATTTATGGAAAAGCCAGATAATCCTTCTCAAATTTTAGCCAACTTGGTAACACCCACAGAACTTCTTTTACAAGATCAATCTTTCACAAGTCTTTTATGATTTATTTAAACCTTCGGTTTTGTCCAATTATTGTCTTAGGTTAGGACAATCCTTAAAAACCTCTGAGTTATACAAAATTACATTCCCTTTAACACAAAACATATTTCATGTCTTCTTATAACCTTTACCAAAACACATTCTACTTTCCTTATATACCTTGCAGGTAAAACTATTTCTCCAGTAGTCTCAAGTACCTGCTACAATGTTAATTCTTAGCAACTTTTATTTTTGGTGAAAGACCTGCTAAGTAAGCGACTTTAATCTTGTATCAGATTGTAGAGATGAGGACAAAGACAGACAATGTCTAACTCTGCCCAGCCTAGTTAGGGGACCTGGCTAACTCCAGGTGTCCCCAGGCCTTACCTAGAATCTAATGGCTGTAAAACAGACAGGTCAAATAATTATCAAAGGTCATAGAAAGAGTTTATGACCTCAAAACATTTAGCAAATAGTATCTGACCTGCCTTGCTTAGACCAAATATCTAAATTTTGAAGACATTTCTATTTAACTTTACCAATAACCCCCTAAAATTTTTCAAAGATCATTATAGTCATGTGACTTAAAGGCATTAAAGTTTCTAGTTTTCTGACAGAATATTTGATTTAAGTACGTATTATTTTAAAGCCACTTAATTAGAGCTCTTTTGTATAAACATCCTGCACAAAACACATATAGATATACAGACAGAAGCAGATATGGTAGGGTGAGAAAAGATTAGATACAAGAGGAAGGAAGAACAGATAGGAGTAAGTGGAAAATCAGAATTCTGTCAACTGAGAAGTTTATAGACGGGGAGCAGGGGCTTTAAAACAGTATCTGGACACATATAGCCTAATTATGTCATTTCCAACTACAGAGCTCTCAAAAGAAAAATTATTTTAAAATATTTTATTGTCATATTTTAGTCAGGACAAATGGCTGACATCTCTGGCTTTTGAGATTCTTTTTTCTTCTTCCCAAAGATATTCTCCCAAGTGGAACCAATACGCCTTAACTCAGGTTACAGCTTAACTACAGATGCATGAGGTTCTTTGAAAGAATGGCAGTTTTCACAAGACCTAGAATTGCCCCTAAGGTAGCACAGAAAAGAGAACATTCAAGACAGGAAATCAGAAGCCATCCATGGAGGAGAAAAGAATCAATTAATGGCAAAAGTTTCACAACTGTCAAACTAGAAAGGACTTATTCCCAAAGCCAGAATTGAACCTAGGCCACCAGTGTGAAAGGGTAAAGGCTTAGCTACCGAGCTATAGCTCAAGGTGACTGCTGCTGCTTTTCCAAGAATCTAGTGCAGTCATTTTTGAGCTTGCAAGGGACTTTAACTGTTCAGGGGAATTAAGGCTAACCATAACATTATCATGTGGCCTTTTTAGAACCAAGAGTCAAAGCCCTGTAACTTAACAACACAAGGGCTTTTAAAGCAAAACAGAAAGTTACAAGGATGCAATAACCTTTTCGAGTTCGTAATTTGATTTGACTTTTGTATAAGTTTTGAATTAGACAAAATTATTCTTTTTCCCAATAAGAACACATCTTCTTTGGCATATTTTGTATAAACCTAGGAAGCATAAACCTCTGAACTGTCTGTCAGATATTAACATTTATAGATGAGAATCATTCCACGATTTTGGAACATGTTTCCCGTATAATAACCCTTTCTTAATTGGAACTGACCCAGACATATGTTTAGCATCCAAAAGATTTTAAGATTTTATGTTATTTAAAAAGTTTATTTATAAGCATTCATCTCATTTATATGTACTGAATTTTCCTATTTTAAACATTTATTTCAGATTACTTTGGAAAACTAAGATATTACACAAAGATGGTCATTATTAGTTATTTCCCTGTTAAGTGTTTTTAAAGCTTGTGAACATCAGGCATTTATTTAAGTAAGAACCTTAAAGTTAAACACATGGGCATTTTGTCAATAACTTGGAAGATTTAGCTGTTTTCACTAAGCAACGTTAAATGTCTTATCAAAAATTACACAAATAAATTTTAGAGGAGCTATTAAGAAATTATTTTAGGCAGATAGAGAGGAAAAGGGATCCTTGGGAAGTTTTAGTTTCTTTAAATGCAGTTACAGAAACGTTTCTTGTCTAGCAGGAAAGCCCCTGCCCTAAGAGCTAGGGTGGCAAGCTTTGATATGTAAATGCCTGCCAGTAGAAACTGGGTCCACCCAAATAAGGTGATTGCCTTTCCTGCCCTTGCCCTCACATGTGTCTGGCAACATGGCCACCCTCACATATCACTATGTGTGTAGAATATCATGGTACCCTGCATTTACATATTAAAAGGCTAGGGTGGGAGGGCCAGGTTTTTTGCAGGCTACGGGAATAACAAGCCTGGTCAAAGCAATCCCTTGAGCCCTATGCACATCAGACACCACCTCCTCCAGCCTCCTCACATAAGCAGCCACTTTTCCACTGCGCACAGGGTTTTTTCTTTGTTTGAATCCCCCCTCCCTCTGTCTCTGTATGGGGGAGCCATTTTCTTATTCCTTCTTTCTTGCCTATTAAACTTTTTGATCCTTAAAACCACTCCACGTGTGTCTGTGTCATTTTATCAAAATCAGCACGAGACTAAGGACCCTGGTGTTCCTTCAGTCATTGGAGTTGTATCATAAAGATCATTCCATTTTGGGCTGGACTTACAGTCTTATAACTCTTATGCCAAATTTTGACACCTAATAATATCTGGCAGAGATGAATATGAAACCACTTGATCAATAAATTCAAGCAAAAAATGTTTGTTGACAATTTTTAAGGCATTTCTAATATCATTTTGTCAATGATTTTAAAGCCAGTTTATTTATTAAAGATAAGAATGTGGGCTTATTCACTTCGCTTTTGAGTACTTCCTAACTTTAAGCCGATGTGTACCTCATGGGCACAATACATAACAAGATAGATGTACATACACATAAACACACACATACACACTCATAAAATGCAGGCAGGAAAGAAAACAGGGGAAGATACAGCCTAACCAGACTTCATGTTGGAGGGAGGTTTTCCAAGTCGAGTGTGAGAAAGAAGGGAGAGGAAGAAAAAAGGTAAAGTGACCAAAAGGAAATTCCAGAGTCATCTATGAATACCTACCACACAGTGCAGGGTGGCTACCCCTGCTATTCTCATTCATCTTCCATAAAGTAAGGATCCCGGCCCATACACAAAGTAATACATTTCCAAACACGCAGCCTGCTTCCAAATGAGTCCCAGTCAAGGGAACTGGGTGAGATCCTGAATTCCCTTCCCCAGCTCTAAATAGCTCCATGGGTCTCTGAGTCCGATCTCAGCGAAGCTCCTCTGGTACTGCAGATACAAACAAATACGAGTGAATAAAATGCTCAAATCGTGTCACTAGCAGCCATGTGTTAAGTGGAGCACAGCCCTAGCAATACCCCAAAAGAGGTAGAGGGTGGCTGGGTACATTTCCAACCAACTTACCCAGTTCCAAATTTTGCTGGCTTTTTTTTTTCTTCTAGAGGTCACTTTCTTTGTACCAGTGAAGCATCGAAGGTAGCAAATGTCGTGCAGAAGGCAAAAGAGATGTTCCCCCAAAACAAATGTGCTTATGGCAGCTGCTGGGAAGTTCTTTAGCACTCCCATCACAGGGTCTGATAGCCATGAGCACCTGACCTACAGGCAACCCCTGACCTTGCCCAGCAGTGACCTTGCCCCGTAGCTGTGATGCCCCAGAGTTGACAGGCTTGGATCACTCAGGGCATGCAGCACTCCCTACATGGGCCACCAAAATTGTTACCAAAATGCAGGTTAGTTGCTCGTCATTTACAGAGTCCTGTTAACAAGAGCAAGGTATGGTATAAAGAAAGTGATTTATTTCCAAAGCTAGCTTAGCTAGCTTAGCACAGGCATCCCCTTTAAATGTACCGCTTCACTTTTGGAGCAGAAAGCAGGCACTTTTAAAAGGCGGGGCGGTGGGTGGGGGTGGCAATGAGAAAGGCAGGGGGGTCCACGTGTTAGCTCCAGTGCCTTATCTACCGTGCAGTCAAACTGGTGACCACTGGTACCTTTGTGGGCAGGACTAGGCCAGAAACTCCCCAGCTGGGAGAGAGTTTTGTACCTCTTGAGGCAGTTTCCTGGTGGGGGAGTTTCATAGACATCAGCTGTTATCTCCTGAGACAACTTTCTGATGGGAGAGAGTTCCGTAGCAGGCATACTCTGGTCTGTGAATCAACTGTCAATTCTCAAGGAGTTGGATGAACGTGCCCCACAGGGAGTATCTGGTGAAGGGAGGTGGGTTAAAAGGCTATATTTGCATTTCTAAAGAGCTAAGTAGGAAGTAGGGAACCAGGGGAATGAGAAAAAAAGAGAGAAAATGTAATCGTTACACTATTTTTTATAAAAATGGGGGTACTCCGTTACATACACATGGTAGCATACTGTTCACATTGCTCTGCACCTGTTTTGTTTATTTGTTGCTTAACTGTACATGTTGGTGCTAGACCCACAGCAATATACATACAGAGCTGCCGTTTTCTTTTTAATGACTGGTAGTTGCTATGTCTTGACCTCAAATGTGTTAGGAATTGCAATTTGCAGCTTCCTTTGTACGTAGGGTGGCCACATACCTGGTTGTGGTCTCTGAGTTACATGTGTGAGTGTATTGGGTGGGGCTTCTGGGCAAGATGTTGTTTTCCAGATAAAAAGAGACAGGCTTTCTCCCCTTCCTTCTTCTTCTGGAAAGCAGCTCTGTTGCCCAGGGCACAGAGGAAGGAAGCTCGTGCTCAGGATGGCCAAGCTGAGGAGTGGAAGGTGAAAAGGCAAAGCCCTCCTATCTGTGCTGGGCCACCTATCTCTGGCGTATTACCTGTAAAAGGAACTCATTATTTAAAATACTATTTAATTGTGTGAATGTATTATGATTTATTTTACTAGTCTTCTATAGATAAAAAAATGCTGTGATTTAAAAAAAAAACAACTTGTACTATGCTGCTTTTCCATGTGTAAGAATATTATCTATCTATAAGACAAATTCTTATAATTAGAACCACTGAGTCAAAGGTAATGTATCTTAAACGCTGGTTGGCCTTGCTGAATTTTTCTCCATAGAGGTTATATCAATTCTTGGAGAACTCTTAATGTGCTGAGGAAAAGTCATTCATATTAAGGCTTCATGACATGTATGATAAAAAATTAACTCTATTTTAGAATTTCTCCTGGTAAAGTAATTTGGTTTTCTCCTTTGGAAGGAGAGAGGCTTCAATAGACCCTATAACAGAGTATAGGAACTATAAGATTCACTTACTGATTGAAAGGAATTTATGAAAGCAATCATGAACTGTGAAATCCTTTCTCAAAATTGGCCTTAGGGCCATATATCAGACACAAATCATATTTCCTTTTAGCGAAGACTCTCATCCCTTCTTTTCTGACACAACAGCCTACTGATGCAATTCAACAAACATATTTGGGCACCTGTTAGGTGTCAGGCACCAACCTTAGTGCTGGAAAGAGAAGGATTGCTATAGTGTGTTGAATTATTTCCTTCAGAAAGATCTGTTTATGTTCTAACCTCTGGTATCTTGTTTGGAATAGGGTCTTTAAAGATATAGTCAAGTTAAGATGAGGTTATACTGAATTAACGTGGGCCTTAAATCCAATGACTGGTGTCTTTATAAGAGAAAGGAGAGGGAGATTTGGATGTAGAGACACAAAGTGAAGAAAGCCGCATGAAGACAGAGGCTGAGATTGGTTATGTTGCCACAAACCAAGGAAAGCCAAGGATTGCCAGGAGCCACCCGAATCTAGGACGACACAAGGAAAGACTCTTTCCTAGAACCAGCAGAGGGAGCATGGCCTTGCCAACACCTTGATTTCAGACTTCTGGCTTCCAGAACAGTGAAAGAATAACTTTCTGTTGTTTTAAGCCGCCCAGTTTGTGGTACTTCGTATGGCAGTCCTAGCAAACAAACACAGACATCAGAGTCGATTTCCTTCTGGGAAGCGGGGGATCCACTCTTCCCTTCATGACTTTAGTGATGTTTCCAGCATGTGTGTCTATGATCAACCCAGTCACATTGCGTGCATCATTATCTGTTTCACGCCTATCTCCCCCAACTGGGTTGGGCTTCCTTGGGGGAATAACTATATCTGATTTATTCCTTTATCTGCAGAGTGGGGGAAAGTGGCTGACACATGGCAAGTGTTCGCTAAATATGGCTAGACTCTGTATTGAGTCATCAATGAATCATCTCTCTTGAGAGGAGGAGGAGCCTGGGGAGCACCTCAGGGCTGAAGAGTTCTGTCATCACCAGACACACACTCTCTGATTTGCTACCACTGACCTGGCTCTGGTTCCTTGATTTCCCCTTTCTGCCAATGAGATTATTTTCACTGTCACCAGGACAAACATAGTTACCTTTGCCCCCTTCCTATGCCCTGCCAGATGCCAGTTCTTGCCCAGCCTTTCTTGACTTGTCTCAGGTGCCCTTTCTTCTTCTTAATATCCTCCCTGGCACCCCAACCTCCCCTATGACTCCACCCTCCTTGGTGACCCCAATTTTCAGCTCCATGCTGATAATCTCTAGACCCTTATCATGGGCTCAGATGACCTGACTCCCAGGCTCAGCTCTGCAATCCCCCTCCTGTCTCTGCCAGTTCATCTTGAGGGTGCTGAACTCAACCTGTTCACCTGATCTCATAATTTTCCCAACAAACCTTCACTTCCTCTAATGCTCCCCATGTAATGACACTATTTAAAACCACAGGAATCCTAGGAATTGTGATAAAACTCCTTTCCATGGTTCACAGAGCCCTTCACAATCTGGCACCTGCTTCAGGCTTTTCTGGCTTGCTTTGCTCCTCCCACATTAAAGGGTCCTTTAGTTCTTCAGGATGGCTGACTCTCTCCTACCTCCTGACCTTTGCACTTACTGTTCCCTCTGCCAGGAATATTCTTCTCTCCCTTCTTATTCTGACTGCCCTCAATTCAATTTTTCTATCTCAGTGTTTAAGTCCCATTTCCTTGGGGAAGATTGACTTTTATAATCATCTACACCACGGAATCGCCTGTTGCACAGTTTCATTGCACCTTGACCTTCCTCTTTCGAACGCGTCTCACGTTGGTAATTGTTAGTTTTAATACATATATTCCTTTCTAGATTGCTTTTTTTTTTTTTGAGATGGATCTCACTCTGCTGTCCAGGTTGTAGTGCAATGGCGTGATCTCGGCTCACTGCTACCTCTTCCTTAGGGGTTCAAGCAATTCTTCTGCCTCAGCCTCCCAAGTAGTAGCTGGGATTATATGTGCCCACCACCACGTCTGGCTAATTTTGTATTTTCGTAGATATGGGGTTTTACCATGTTGGTCAGGCTGGTCTCAAACTCCTGACCAAGCGATCCACCCTCCTCAGCCTCCCGAAGTGTTGAGATTACAAGTGTGAGCCCCCGTGCCCAGTCCAGATTGCAAGGTTGTACAAGGATAGGGACCACTGCATTGCCAGAGCCTCACGAAGTCCTTCCCACATGGTAGGTGTTCAATATATGTTTGTCTAATGAACGAGTGAATCTCCAGAAGACATAGTAAATGTAACTAAAAATTGGTTTAATAAATATAAATAATTTGTTACATATTTCAGTTGCAATCAGTCTACTTTAATCCTTTATCAACTCAAAACTGGATTTTTGCGATGTTACCTTTACTGATCTCTGCTTCAACTTACACTGTGTAATACACTCAGATGAACTGTTGCAAAGCATCACTTTCATTAGGTAGCTCTCCAGAAGAAAATTCATTCACCGCTTCCCAGGAAATTTAGAGCAAAGTCCAAATTCAACGGCTATGCTGATCCTTAAAAAATAGCATAGACTTCAGATGTTGTGTGCTACAGTTAAGGTGGGCACTCACGGGCTTCTGTGGACTAGCCTGGTGTCGAACCAGAATAGCGTGTGTGGAGAACGTTTGGAAACGCACTGTGTTATCAGGTACGGGCTGCTTGGTGTTTGAAGCTGATTGTTCCTAAAGGTCACCAGGCAATGTCTCCAAGCAGTCAGCACGTGGGCTTTCAATCATCTTTAGTGGTCATACTTGGAAGGGCTTAAAAGAGTGATAGAATATGCTTTGCATGTATTTGCATGGCTTACTCTCCTGAAGCTTTTAAATTTTAAATTAAAAGATCACTTGTTTGCCTGATAATTTAAAAAAAATACTAGGAAGCCCTCGTCCTTAGGCTTAGGAATACCTGGGTCTGACCTTTCTTCATTTGCAAGATGCTGCCCCTGCAGCCTTTGTGGTGTCAACCTGCAGATTTCAGCTTGCCTGGGTGGGAGGAGGCGTGGCTAGTGATTTCTTTTTGGCTGTGGGTGTAATTGTTGGTCTGCGTATAAACCGTGGCCCAGTCTTACAAGCATCTGGCAGCCCTAGCATAAACCATCATTGGGTACTTCCTCTCAGACACGCCTAGCCAGAGGCACACAGAGGGAGGTGTGAACCAACTGAAAAGTGGAGGCTTTTGCTTTGGCATGTGAGTGTTCATCTTCTACTCCCTCCTACCTTCAGGCACCCATCATCCATACTCTCTCAAGACCTCTTGCCCATCAAAAGAGCAAATCATCAGATGTCTGTTCATTATGTTAGAGAGACACGATAGTGTGCTTAAAAGGAAGACCTCTGGTGTCAGCCAAACTTGGAGTTTCACCTCTATTCTACCATGAACAGTGAACTTTGGACAGCTTAGTTAACCTCTCTAGCTTCAGTTTCTTCATGAGTACAATGTAGGTATTAGTTTTTAGAGCTATGTTGAGGATTATCTGCAATGATTTCAGCAAACATCTGCCTGCGTTATAGTAAGTTCTCACTAAGCATCGGCTATTATTATTACACTTGCTTTAGTGTGAATGAGTTGAGTTTGAATTTTAAGCTTGGTTGCTAGTTCTGAAGAGGGAGGGGTTTATTGCTAGAGCCACTGGGAACGTGTGGGCGGCTGTGAAAGAGGTGTGCTAAGAAAGGGTTCCTCAGCCGGGCGCGGTGGCTCACGCCTGTAATCCCAGCACTTTGGGAGGCCAAGGTGGGCGGATCACAAGGTCAAGAGATCGAGACCATCCTGGCCAACATGGTGAAACCCCATCTCTACTAAAAATACAAAAAAATTAGCTGAGCGTGGTGGCGCATGCCTGTAGTCCCAGCTCTCGGGAGGCTGAGGCAGGAGAATTGCTTGAACCCGGGAGGCGGAGGTTGCAGTGAGCCGAGGTCACGCCATTGCACTCCAGCCTGGCGCCTGGTGACGGAGTGAGACTCTGTCTCAAAAAAAAAAAAAAAATAAGGGTACCCCCTCTAGATTGGCCAACGGTGGCACACCCTAGTACTTAAGACCTAGCCCCAGGAGTGGCTGGGCCTTGAGGGACACACACAGGCCTAGCATTTCTGGGGCACCCCGGAATATGAAGCCACCCCCACCCCATACCAGGATGAGTCTTCCTGACTCATTACATGTCAAAAGCCACCTACTCCATCCCCTATCCTGCTTCTCTTTCCCTGCATCCTGGAGCATAGGATATTTGAAATTCAGAATTGATTTCTGAATTGTGCCTTGTTCTACCACTCTTGGGTGGGCTGTCCCCAGTCTATGTGCTATTTTGACCATGCAGGTAATGCCCCCTCACCCACATACACAGGGCCTTGTAGTCAGGGTTCCTGTGACTTCAGGCCAGGGACATAAATGGGAAAGGTGTTTCAAGTCCCAAAGGGGAGCAGAGCATCAGGAAATCTGGGATGCAGCCAAGGGACCTGAGCAGATGCCTGATGTCAGGGAAAGAGGTTTCTGGAAGCTCAGGCTTGAGACAAGGGTGAGGAATATGGGGCGTGTCACGGGGGTGACCTTCTCGGTTCTTTGTGGAGAACTCTCAAGGTTGCTTGTAAAAGACTCCTGCTCCCAGCATCTTAAATGCATCAGTGGTCATCTGGCAACAGATGTCCAACTTGGCTTCCTCCCACCCCCGAGTTGAGCCAGCATCGCAAGCCACTCTTGGGTTTATTGTTAATAAGAATGGCATCTACACTTTCTGTTTGTCAAGCATTGGCTGTGTGCTGGGAACACACACATTGACTGCATTCTCTTCTTTAATCCTCACAACAAATCAATAAATTAGCTACTATTACTACCTCCATTTGACAGATGAGGACATGGAAGCTTATGAAGTGGCTTAAGGTTAGCTAAGGTCACTGAGCTAGTGTGGCTACCCTACCTCTGGCTCATGGCCAGTTCAAGCTTGGAGTCATCTCACCGCACGTGTGACTTTCTGATTGTTCTATTCGTTGCCGGCTACTGGTGTTTTTGCAATGAGACAGACATTTTTGAAGCTCGAACACTTCAGAAAGGCCTACATTGCTCCTCCGTCTTCCCTCTGCGTGTGACTTGCATTGTCTACGACTGAGTCTCCACTGCTCACTTGGCTCGGGTTGTGGCCTGCCCTTGTCATGGTTTCTGTTCTTCCAGTTTGAACTTTCTTAGCTGCCTGAGTCCCACCTCCTGTTACCCCTGTGCTGTCTGCTCAACAGCAGTCCATGCACACTGCTGGCACCTGTTCCCAGAAGGGCCTTGTCCTGGCCTCCTTCTCTAGGCCCCTGGCCAGTCCACATTGCCTCTTCCCTCTCTTCCACCTCCAAGGCCACTCCCATTCCCTGGGTGTATCACTCCCCTAGCCCAGGCCTTTGAGGATGGGCTCTTCTGCTACAGTGAGTTCTCCCTGCCCAGACGACAGAGCCAGGGAGAGAGAGTGGTGCAATGTGGGACCCAGGTCTATAGAGTTAACCTCTACCTTTGTCTTTTGCTTAATTATTAGAGTGCATATTACAGTAGAGAAAATGGGGACCACCATGTTTGATTACAAATACACAGGAAAAGCTGTGAACACTTGCAGCAGGTGACTCACTTGTTAGTACACCTAGGACACTCATACATTGCATTTCTGTGTGATTATCATGTAATCAATGAAAAATTTGTCCTTGGATAAAATAGCATGTTAGCTTTGTTAGGTTAATTTTAGTTTTTATTTATTTACAACCCGAAACCCTACCTTATATGACCTCACCCTTCCTGGATAGATAGTGATTGACTGTATTTATTTGGCCACAACTAAAGCTTACTAGGTAGTGCTGGTCTGACTTATCCTATCAGTGCTTTGCTGGGGACCTTCCCAGAGAGAGTTCACGGCCAGCAGAGTGAATCAGAAGGAGGAGGCTTTCCCTACTTTCTCCACAATGAGAACGAGCATGCATATGTGAAAGTAGAGTAGGAAGGGCACTCATCCCAGCAGAATGTGGAGGGGACATATTTCTGGGTGATTCTAGTCCATGTTTCTATCATTGTTAGAGAGACCTATTTTGAGTCTATATTGTGATTAATGTTGACTAATTAGCCAGGTTTGTGTTACTTAATTTCATTGGTTAGTGTAGATTTTTCCTTAAGAAACAATAAAAACAATCCAGTTCAGGATTTTATTCTTGGATGAGGAGCTAGGCTGAGAACATGACCCCTGTTTGGTGCCGATGGAACCTACCCAATCGCCAAGTCATTCCACAAGGGCAGGGATAATGCTGGCCAAGCCTGCCCTCTGACAAGGGGACACCAAATGTGATCAAATTCCTGGGATGGGGAAGAGGCCTCTTTAGCAGTGACCTGGGCAATATGTACCTCTGCAAATTGAGGGAGGGGAAGGGACCTCTAGAGGACGAGCCCATGGGCCAGGGTGGCTCACTTTCACTTTACTGCCTGTCGAATCAGGCCCCAGGAGTGTCTTCCACAAACCTGGCACTAATGCCGCGTCCCACTGCCTCATTGCGGTGGCCTCAGGGGTATGAGCTAGAGACTCACCTGGCATGACGAGTAAACCTGGACTGCAGCAATGTGGGATGAAAAGGAAACAAATAGATACCCCAGCAACCAGGCAACTCTGTGCACAGACCAAGGTAACAAAAGCCATGGGGCAGTGAAGTATTTCTTGGTCTGGGCCAAGGTAAGAAAAGCCTTGGGGATGGTGAGGTATTCCTTGGTCAGGACATGCCAAGGCAAGAAAAGCCAGCTGGGTGGTGAAGTAGTCCTTGGTCAGGACATCAAGAGAACTCCAGTGGGGGGGCGGGGGGGTGGTGCTTAAGCCTTCTGAGAAGGGAAGGCAAGAAATCCTTTATATGAGGGATTGAGCCTCAGCAGCCTTCAAAAATAAGAAATACCCCAGGTAAAGTAAAGTAGGAGATAGAAAGGGCCGAGGGGATAGTAAAATCCCCCCTGACATTCCCCTACACTTCATGCTAAAATAAAACGGCTAAACCCCCTCAAAAAAAAAAATCCAGCAAATGAGAAAATACTGTTATTTCATTTAGACCAAAGAACCCATCCTCAAATCCTCAGTTTTCTGGTCAAAGTTTGGGTCAAATGAGGATTAGATTTATCAGCTTTTAATAGAGTATGCCAATGAGGAGAGTCCCGTCTCCTGGGCAGAAATAGATTATGCCTTGTGTCGGCGGCAGGGGCCTGTCCTCCTTTACCTTCTAAAGGCTGCAGAAAGCAAGCCAACTCCTTTATGAAGAATGAGGTCCCTACCCCAGAACAGTCCATCAACATGTAGGACCTCCTAGACCACCTTCCCTGCCTATCACCCTGACCCCTAACCTCCCTCCCCATCAAGCCAGGGCAGTCCGCCCGAGCTGCCGGGCCTGCCAGAACCGTGCAAAGAGTGTGAAGGGAACTGCCTCTCTGCTAGGAAACTCCCAGCCCGGAGGAAGGCATCCGCAGTTTCCAGCGTCACTCAGGCAGAAGGTGATGAGAACGCTTACAAATGTGGCTCTGGCGTGCAGATGGCAGAAGACAGCAAGAGCACAAGACACGCCAGACGCAGCCCAGCATCCAGAGAGCGAAGGACGAAGCCTGGTCTGGTAGCAAAGAGAGAGAGACTTTGGTGTAGAGAAAGCTCTGTGTGTTAACTGGTGAAGAGGCTGTTTATAAACGTGTACAGTCCTATTTTCCTGCAGTGGGAGCGTCATAGGGTCACTTTATACCAGCTGTAACATTTTCATTGTTTTCAGTTGTCCTTTTTCTTTTTTTACTAGCAGCTAAAGATATACACGTTACTCTAAATTGCAGTCCTTTTTTTAAAAAAATATATTTTCTTGAATTATTTAGAACATGCAAGCCTATTATTTTTAGTGAAACAAAATGTTATGAAATGGGTTTCCTCTTAATTCTGGATTCATCATAGCTTTCTAATACCAATTGTAATATTTACCATATTCACCAACACTTAAAATTTTGTAAATACTTGAATCCTACCAGTGTTTCTTTAATAAACCTTGCATGAAAGTTTTAAAATTTTAACATTGGCACACAAAAATTTACATAGAATGTATGTTTGGAGTATTTCAAAATTTACACTGAAACATAATATCCTTAGAAAACAAGCTATAAGCCTGAGTAGGTTTTTAATTTTAGCAACTGGAATGCTTTATATTAGTTTGTTTTTCACTGTACGTTTCTCATTTTATATTCATTTAATCTGCCAATTAATTTTTTTATTGTAGAGTTTTTATTTTTTTTCTTTCTATGATGCCTTTTCAAATTGACAGGTCCTTAAAGTATTTTTCTTCCTAATTAAAAATGTGTGTGTGTGTGTGTGTGTGTGTGTGTGTGTGTATAAACTTTACCAAGTAAAACCAAGCCATACTCTTTTTGGGCCAATTATTAGTAATGAGTTCAAAGAAAAAGAGAGAGAGAGAAAGCAGCTTTCACTTCAAGTAAAATGTCTGGTTGTGGCAGATCTTTCACAAGTGGTAAAAGAGGTAAGAAAGGCTGGAGAGGACATGGGCTTATGAGCCTTGGTTTCCAATACCTGCAAATAATGAAAGTGAAAGAAACAATGAAATGTGTTGGAAATTTGACCATATTAGATCAATTTAGTGAATTTGTTCATAAGATAGAAAAAGACTGGTAAATCTTTTATTACAAAAGCTTTCTTTTGAAAGCCAAGGGAATAACTTCACAGATCAAATAGCCAAACAAGTTGCCGTTTCCTCTGAAATGCCTGCTTTTCACCTAACCCCTTGTCTTTTGCCCCAACTGCAATTCCCATTTTCTCTCCCACTGAAAAGGAGAGATTAATAAAAGTAGAAACTAGAGAAAACTCAAAAGGGAGGTGGGTGTTTCCAGACCAAAGAGAGATGCTGTCCAAACCCCTCACAGGGGAGGTCTTGTCTCAGCTGCTTCAAGGAACTCACTGGGGACCCCAAGCTATGTGTGATGCAGTTCTCGGAGTCTGTGGATATATACAAAATTATACTCTAGCAAAACAAGTTATAGATAGCTGCTTACTACATTAAAAAAAAAAAAAAAAACTAATAAGCGAACTGTAAGAAAATCATCCCTTTAGGGAAAAGATCCAGGGTTAAAGACCATTCCAAAGTGTTCAAATTAACTACACTGAAATGCCCCCAATTGGTCACCTAATACCAACTAATACCAACAAAGTATTAGTTGGTAATAATAGACGACTTTATTCACTGGGTAGAGGCTACCCTGTTCTCAAACACAACTGCCGGTAACGTAGTTAAGGCAATAATTGAAAACATCATACCCAGCTTTGGACTAATAGAAAACATTGATTCAGGCAGTGGAACCCATTTCACTGCACATGTCATTAAAAAGTTAGCCCAGGTGCTAGGCATAAAATGGGAATATCACATCCCTTGGCATCCACCTTGCTCAGGAAGAGTAGAAAGAATGAAGCAAACTCTAAAAAGTCACCTAACCAAATTAGTCTTGGAGACCCAGTTACCCTGGACTAAATATCTCCCATTGCCTTGTTAAGAATCAGAACTGCCCCTCAGAAAGATGGCAGCTTATCCCCTTATGAAATGCTATATGGGCTGCCTTATTTACATTCCACTACTGACATTCCTACATTTGAAACAAAAGATCGGTTCCTCAAAAATTATATACTTGGCCTATCTTCCACTTTTTCTTACCTTAAAACCAAAGGTCTCCTAGCACAGGCACCGACCCTGGAGTTCCCAGCACATCAGCATCAGCCTGGAGATCACGTCCTCATCAAAAGGTGGAAGGAAGGGAAACTCGAACCGACTTGGGAAAGACCTTACCTGGTGCTCCTAACTGCTGAGACTGCAGTTCAAACAGCAAAAAGAAAAGCACAGCCACCTCTGGAGTCATGGGCCACTGTTCCAGAAGAGAGTCCTACCAAACTCACTCTAAGAAAGACCTAACCCTCCTATGTCTACTGTATTATTCTGTCACCTTTCCTCATTTTGTAGCTAGCCACTTTATTATTAATGTAACTAGATCAAGCCTGCCTCAAGTTATCACTTTTGATGCTTGTCTCATTATGCCCCGTGAGGGTCTCCAAAACCAAAGGAAGCTAGCCTCTACCACCAAGTATCTCTGCCCCTCTAGAATAAATAAGACTGCCTATGACAGTGACACTTGCACCAGAAGTGTGCGAAGCGCTGGGTGGAGGTTCTGTTCTAGTTGGGGAGACGTAATTTGGACCACTGAGTATCAAAGCTGGACCTCCGCAGGAGGAAACTGCATTGATCTAAAACCCTACATCCACTTTTCCAAAGAAATTACTCCCTCTAATTGCCAACTTCAACAGTGTAACCCTATGCAAATCTCCATCACTGACTCCACCTCCGCTGACACTAACCCCACTCTAAGTCACTTCTGTGGCATAGGAGCTCAAATTCGTTCTGGGACAGACCCGCTAGGATCTTTTGAAATGTGCTTCACTGACCCTCTACCCCTTCCCTTTCTCCTTCTCCTAAACCAAACTGTTATTCTTTCCAATAACAAAGCCGTAGTTGACATTGTAGAAATTAGAGATTTAGAACAAACTTTAGCAGTTGAGACAGGATACCAAGATGCAAACGCCTGGCTGGAATGGATTAAATATTCTGTTTGCACATTAAATAAAAGCGACTGCTATGCATGTATAGCAGGCAGGCCAGAGGCTCAAATAGTCCCTTTCCCACTCAGATGGTCTTCTGACCGACTGGGCATAAGCTGCATGGTAAGTCTCTTTCAAAACCCCACAGCCTGGGGCAGTAAGGCATACAAGACTCTCTCACTGCTATTCCCTGAAGTCAAAGGCTCTGCAGGGCAGCCCCCACGGAGAGCCATCCAGCCTCCGGCCTCAGATGTTAATTTTTCCTTGTGTCTCTCACAACAGGGGAAGAAACTGATGCCTCTTGGACATCTAAAAGCTTACAGTGAAACCAAGCCTTTCCAAGAACTTACCAGTCACGCTGCCCTTGTTCACTCTCGGGCAGATGTATGGTGGTATTGTGGAAGGCTACTGTCGAGTTCACGGCCAAATAATTGGAGCAGCACTTGTGCTCTAATCCAGCTGGCCATGCCTTTCACTCTAGCATTCTACTGACACAGTAAGCAAAAACATCAGAATAGAGTAAAAAGAAGTGCCCCTACCCGGATTTATATATTTGACTTTCACATTTATATAGATGCTAGTAGAGTCCCACGAGGAGTGTGAGATAAATTTAAAGCTTGAAATCAAATAGCTGCAGGGTTTGAGTCCATGTTGTTCTGGTGGTCAACAATAAATAAAAATACAGATTAGATAAGTCACATCGATTACAACCAGCAATGATTTGTTAATTATACTAGGGATGCTATTAAGGGAATAGCTGAACAATTAGGACCCACCAGTCAAATGGCTTGGGAAAACAGAACAGTATTAGACATGCTACTAGCAGAAAAGGGTGGATCCTGTGTTATGATTGGAATCCAATGTTGTACACTTATGCCCAACCACACAGCCTTTGATGGGACAATTGCCAGTGACCCCTTCACCAGTTTTATGGAAAGGTGGTTCAGTAGATGAAAAGGGCTCATGTCTTCAATATTAACTTTTCTTACTGTCGTAGGTATACCTGTTCTCATAGGATGCTGCCTCACACCCTGTGCTTGAGGGTTAGTACAAAGAATTATTGAGACAACTCTTACCAACACCTTCCTCAATTATCCCCTACCTTATTCAGATAAGCTCTTTCTTTTAGAAAATCAAGCAGAACAACAGAGCCAAGATATGTTAAAAAGGTTTGAAGAGGAAGAATTATAAAAATCAAAAGGGGGAAATTGTTAGATATGGTCATGTTCCTCTTCAAACAGCTTGCCCAGTTTCCCCATTCTTTATTCTTTAATTCCAAGTATGCCCCCCACCGTTGCTGCACCTTAACCTGTCTAAATATGCCTAGACATGCCACAGCCCTGGTTCACATTCCTTTCCTTATTTGGGAATAGGCTAGCTTTCTAGTCCCCCATAGGCAACCCCTTCCTCCTCTCCCTTCTCCTCCATCACACGCCTATCTTATCTAAGAAAGTTTAAATGTTTAGCCAATTGGGACTAGTTTAGATTGTGTGGTCCAATGCCAGCCTATGGGGGAAAGACACAGAGGCAGAAATTGCATTAGGAATAAAAACCCCTCCTCTCCTTTGTTCTGTGTGCTCTCATGGCATCCAGACTTGCCAGCAGCACCCTTCTGCGGAAGTAAATTTGCCTGCTGAGAAATCCTTTTCTTGAGTGCTCATTTTCTTTGTGACTCTGAGCTTTTATTTCTAACACTCCCCAGGCTGTAACTGCCTGACAAGCTCTTCCTCCCTGCTGCACAAAGACCACGGCATTTCGGTACAGAAAAAGTTTAATAGATGCAAGTCTGGCCGTGCCATGTAGGAGATGGAGTTAGTACTCAAATCAATCTCCCCAAAGACCGTTAGTTACTAACTAAGGGTTTTTCAAAGGCAGTTTGGGAAAAGGAGTGGAAGTGACTATGCAGTGGGTGCTTGCTGCCAGTGGTTGGGGTGGCGATGAAACCATAGGAGGTTGAAGGTATCGCCTAACACTGAATTGCTTCAGGGGAGTTCACAGAGGAAGGTCAGCAGGTCCAGGTGGAGCCATAGATGTCCTGAAAAAATATCTCAAAAGGCCAGTCTACAACAGGGTGCCATCTGCAGGAGTGGCTGGCAACCATTTGTGTTTACAGCCTAGCTGAATGAGGCTCCTCTCTTCCCCCTAGTCTGATGGGCTTTCATTAGCCCATCAGGTGTTTGAGGAAACACCTGCTATCATTTAAACTATAAACTAAATACATCTCAAAGCTAACTTGGCTTAAGCCCAGAACATTAAGGAAAGGGCAAGATTGGGAGGGGTGTCGGTTAAATCAAGTGTCTTTTACTGTCATAATTTTCTCACTGATATAATTTTTGTGAAGGTGTTTTCAAGGTCAGTAATCTGTTGCTGAAAACTAGACATTCTGTGCAAAAACCCAGCCTGGAAGTCCATTTCTCCTTATGTTAAATGGGGGCGAATGGTGATGTGTTACAAGAACACCAAAAACTCTAGCCGTTTCCCTAAGACATAACCTAAACAGGTTAACACCTGTAGAATATATCGTTATGAATGCCTAAATCGTCACTTGTCTTGATCTCTAATCAATTAACAAGGTTGTTAACAGTCATCCTGTGTATAGCAACACATCAGTTTGCACACCATGCCATAGCTTTCTCTCTCTTTTTTTTTTTTTGAGATGAAGTCTTACTCTGTTGCCCAGGCTGGAGTGCAGTGGCACAATCTCAGCTCACTGCAACCTCCACCTCCTGGGTTCAAGTGATTTTCCTACCTCAGCCTCCTAAGTAGCCGGGATTACAGCCACCCACAATGCCCAGCTAATTTTTGTATTTTTAGAGATGGGGTTTTGCCATGTTGGCCAGGCTGATCTTGAACTCTTGACCTTAGGTGATCCATCTGCCTCAGCCTCCCAAAGTGTTGGGATTGCAGGCGTGAGCCACGGCACCTGGCCATAGCCTTACCTTTAAGGTGAGTCCTGGCAAAGAAGACATATAGCCAGCAATTTAATACTTTTAAGCAAAAATGTGGATAAAATGTACAGCAATTTTTTATTTTTAGAGTAAAAAATAAAATAATTTCCTGAAATGGTTATTCACTAAGCAAAGAATTTTGAGACCAGGGAGGAACCTCGAGATTCACAGTCCTTGCTGTCACACAGCTTGCCTTTCAAAACACCTGCACACACTTCTGACATTCTACCAATTGTATTTCAATTGTAGCTGCAGATTCTCCTGCACATCATTTTATTAAAGATGTCACATTGAGCTAGCAGGACATAAGTTTCCTTTTTTCCCATATTAATGTAGACTGAAGAAAATATTGGTTTGAGAGACGTGCATATTCTTTGAAGTTTGGGTACTAAAGACCAGAGGGACCCCAGTGTTAGAATATTAACTTAGAGGGGATCTCTTGAGATAATCCCTGTAAGTTAATATTCTAACGGTAGGATAGAGGTGGTAAGATATGCCACAGGGAAAGCTAAGTAAGGAAGTGGGTAGGTAACAAGTTGCAATTTGAAATAATGTGGTCAGCAAAGAGGGTGGTGTTTTAATAACATCCTAAAGGATAAGAAGCAAGCAATGTGAACTTGGTGTGGGGGAGAGTACCTTAGGCAGACAGAACAGCGAATGCAAACCTGTGAGGCAGAAGGTTTCTCTAGAATGTTCTAGAAAAAGCAACAGGGATGGGGTTCCCCTGTGAGCACAGTGAGGCAGCCTAGCAGGACGTGTGATCAGAGACATAAGGATGGTGGATGGGGGAAGGCTCCACACCATTTTTACCCCGAATAAGAATGGAAGTCACCAGAACCTTTGCGTTATTCTCAATCTAAGGGTAATTGAAGATCTCCAAGGGTAGGGCTGCTGCCTCCATCTCCAACCAATTAAATTGTGGCTGCCACATTTTCCCGGCTGAACCAAGATATGCAGCAGGCAGGAAGGCACGGACTGAGCACAAGAGATGTAAAGAATCCGAACAGCGTCAGGCTTTGCCCTGACCTCCCTCAGAAAACAGGTGCAGAATATCTAGGATGAGCATAGTGGGGAGTGTGCTCTCCATAGTTTCCTTGCAGGGAGGGGTGCATGCCAGGGCTTATTGTCCAACACGCACCAGAGGCAGTCAACCTGTGGGGATTTTACAGGTGCCGGGAGGAGACCTCCCTCTTTATTTCCCCAAATATGGCCCATTTGATTGCCCTCCGACACAGTTTTGAAGCCATCACCCCTCCTGCTTTTGTATGTAGCGTTGACCATGGCATCCACATGCAGATCGCACTTAGGGGGTAAGTAAGGAGGGTAAGAGTTGCTCACAAGGGCCTGCCATGCTCAGTGCTTTATATACATGCGCTCACTTAGCAATCTACAGAGGTTATTATTACTATTATTATTTGAGTCGGAGTCTCACTCTGTCCACTAGGCTGGAGTGCAATGGCGTGATCTTGGCTCACTGAGATCTCCTCCTCCTGGGTTCAAGCAATTCTCCTGCCTCAGCCTCCTGAGCAACTGGGTTTACAGGTGCCCACTACCACACCTGGCTAATTTTTGTATTTTTAGTAGAGACAGGGTTTCACCATATTGGCCAGGCTCATCTCTTGGCCAGTCTAGTCTCAATCTCCTGACCTTGTGATCAGCTGCCCTAGCCTCCCAAAGTGCTGGGATTACAGGCGTGAGCCACTGCACCCAGTCAAGGTCATTTTTATTCCCACTTTATAGGTGAGGAAACTGAAGCTCAAGAGGTAAAGTAACTTATTCAGCATTAGAGAACTAGTAACTTTACTATGTGGGTTCCAAATCCTGGAGCTTCTGATGTCAGAACCAAACCTCTTTACACGGCTCTACACAAACTGATACGTGGCCAGCAGTGACCTCAAGTATTATGACTGATTGATCGGATTAGACAAAGGCAGGGTAACGGCTCCTAGTGGTTGGGTGTTTTCCACCTGACAGCAGGTCTGTGAGGAATACCCAGGGGCAGAGGATAAGCTTGTTTGTCAGGGAAGGGCATTGGGGGCTTGGAGTGGGTGGAGGGTGGGAGCTGCATATAAATGTAGGCATAAAGTGTCTCCTGTCTTTTTGGGAGAACAGGGCTGGCCACCCTTCTGACTTCCCCACTGGGTGGTCCACCTCCTGACCCCCTGCATCCTGCATTCATTGTGTTTAGCTTGGCAATCTTTTAAATTAACGATGTCGAGATTCTCTAAATGATTCCTGCCACCAACGCTCAGATGTTTCAGGGAAAGATCCATGGCTTGGAGTTAGTGCTGAACAAAAACCGTTTTATAAGAAATTTAGTTCCGTTAACCATATAAAAGAAAATAGGAAAGAAAGGAGTGCTAGGCATTTTTCCTTTCCTGTTTTTCATAATGATAGAGTGATTCCAAATAAACATGGAGTATAAAATCACAGCCGGCTTTTCTTTTAATGCTGAAGTACAGGAAAATCTTTAATTTTTGCCAGTCCTGGGGGCTGAAGGTGTGAAACTTTGCTAAATAGGATGCACCCACCAAGCGCATTTTATTAGCTCTACTCTCCAATGGTGCTTCCAATTTTAAAACAGTTCCTTTAAAAATCCTCTGGGGGCAGGCACAGCAATCTCAGTTAATCCCATAATAATAAAAACCAGCCGCTAAAGTGCTGTTGTAATAACAATGACCAACACAGAGGCTTGAAGATGGATTGCTCGGAGGATTTCCTGCCAAGGAGTATTAGGGAGGCACCATGACTCCCTCTCCTTCCTTAGCAAGCAGTCGGAGGCTCAGCCTCCCTGTCGGGCTTTGCTGAGCCTGCCTGGAGGTAGAGATAGATGAGGTAATCTTCTAGCATCCTTTTGCATCCTGTGGGTCTGAAAATATCCTAGGTAACCTAACCTATTCCAATGAAAACTGCCTTTTCTATTCGGGGTTGACTGGGTGAAAATTCAACAAAGTTATTCAACAAATATTTACTCCACAGTCACCCTTGGCAAAGCCAGGGGGAGTTTTGGGGAGGGAAAGGATGAAGAATGGGACATTGATCCTACACTGGAAGAACAGAAGTCTAATGAGAGACAAAGGGATATTCCTAGGAACCCAACGCCAAATGGAACATGGAAGTGGGAGAAGCAGCACCCCCTTGTGCAGGGCGTCAGGAGGAAAAACATCATCTGTGGTGGGTTCAGGGATGAATAAAGACTTCCAGAAGATGCAGCAACTGCAATGGCTTTTTGAAGAGCAAGGGGATCTTGGTGGCTGGAGGAGGGGAGAGGAGCTCCAGGTTGGGGAAATGGTGAGAACAGAAACAGAGGGCTGTTGGGTGTGGATTCGTGCAGGCTCCTCCTGACAGCGGCGGTAGAGTCAGGAGGGGCGTGGAAGCTCGTGCCGGAGGCATGAAGGAGGAAGGGCCCGACACAGCCTTGAGGCCACACTCAAGAGTCTGGACTTTACCTTGTAGATGACAATGAAGATTTGAAAGGAGGGGACGAGCTAAACCTTAGACAGCAAATCTGATGATGGTGAAATTAAAAAGAAAAATACACCTTAGATGCATTTTATGTTTCGTCTACAGGGTAACAGGAACCTCGCGTTGTCAGTCCAACTCAGGAATAGAGTTCCACATGGAAACTGGTATTAAGGCAGCCCAAACAGCCCTCACTTAGATCCTGAACACCGTAGGGCCGTTTTTGTCCTTTAGTCACCTGGGAAGCCAGGCATGCACTGGAATTTTCCAGGGAGGCTCCCTTCATAAGTGGCCATTGACAGCATTGAAAGCAGAATTCTGAGTTCTAGGCCCCGAGCTTGTGAAGCGGCTCTGTGTGGTTTGGCTCTGTCCCTGGTGCCCAGTTTTACATCACTGACTTTATGAGGGCCTTAGGTGTCCTGAGAAAGGATCGGCCATGACCACACACACACATGCGCACACGTGCGTGTGCACACACACACACACACACACACAACGGGAATTGATGTGAAAATCCACTTTCCAGAGTTGTGTTCTGGGATAGGTACATATTGAGCCCAGAAATAAGTAACCATACTGACGTCTAACATGAGCCAGGACCAGCATGTATTTAAAAAAAACTTTTTATCCTTTAAATATAGAGTTTTAGAAACGTAGCAAGAGAACCAAAGGAAAAAAAACTGAGAAAAGGAATTGCCAGAAAAATAGATTCTAGAAGTTCAAAGGGCCAAATATTCTCTTGCAGTTCTGGAAGTCTATGGCCAGTGGGTTGGAGGTGGATGCCAGGCATTTGCTGGGAGCCTAAGGTGGAGAGAAAACCTAGTGCAGATTATCAGGAAGAGAAGGGGGACCCCAAGAGGGAGGCAGAGCCATTGAGCGTCAGGAGGACTAGAGTCAATGCGGGGACAGGGAGCACCTCACCGGATACCCAGAATCTCCCCAGGAGCTAGGATTCCCATAGGCAACAAAAATCACAACTGAAACAACAGGCAGAACCGAAACTAAAGAGCCCCGCTAAATTTGAATTCAGATAAACAACAAGTACTTTTTAGTATGTGTATAAGATACTTGGGACACACACTAAACGTTATTTGTTGTTTATCAGAAATTCAAAGTTAGCTTGTCTGATAACCCTACAGAAAGCCCCACAAGGCTTGGACAAGACCTAATCACGAAGCATCGCTTAGAGCAGGGGCACCTGGGAGCCAGGCCTCAAGACCACCTTCAAGGGCCACGGTGGGGGATCAGGGGCCCTGGACTGATGCTGTGGGGTCAGCCCTGAGCACAGGGTTGGCTAAAGCTGCTTGTGGGAGAGTGAAAGTTTCTGGGGTGATCTGAAGGAATCTGTGCATGACTGGCCAGCTGTGAATATGCCTCCATTGTTTTCATGACAAATGTTTTTTTCTCATTGATATTCATGCAGGTTGAGTTTTATTTGCAAGACCATTGGATTTCATTTGCTTTTTGCTCTGCCTTGTACTCTACTCCTTAGTCATATGCACAAGGGACATTCCACCATCATTAGCTGAATATATGGTGTCCAAACTCATTCGAGGCACAAGCCTTGGGGTGGTTGGCGTTGAAGAGAGGAATTCCTTTTCCTCATCCCAGGCAGCTGCTTTGGTGCAGGGCCGGGTATGCAAGAGCTTAGGTAGATACGGAAAGAAAGTCAAAGCGACCCTGCCATTTCACCTCCCATCAATTCACCTATTCAGAGATCCATTTAGCAAATACTGACCGAGAAGCTACCATGTTGGTTGCTGCATCCCCCAATCTCAAAGAGAGCAGGAAAGAAGCAGGCATGCTCCTTACCCTCAGAGAAGCTTCCTTCCTTCCTTCCTACCTTCCTTCCTTCCTTCCTTCCTTCCTTCCTCCCTCCCTCCCTCCCTCCCTTCCTTCCTTCCTCCCTTCC
>NW_022436972.1:3711829-3778995 GCF_009761245.1 Sapajus apella | reverse complement strand
TCCCTCCCTCCCTTCCTCCTTCTTTCCTTCCCTCCCTCCCTTTTTTTCTTTTCTTTTCTTCCTTCCTTCCTTCCTTCCTTCCTCCCTCCCTCCCTTCCTTCCTCCCTCCCTCCCACCCTCCCTTCCTTCCTTCCTCCCTTCCTCCTTTCCTTCACTCCTTCCCCTCCTTCCCTCCTTCCTTCCTCCCTCCTTCCTTCCTTCCCTCCTTCCTTCCTTCCCCTCCCTCCCTCCCTCACTCCCTCCCTCCTTCCCTCCTTTCCTCCTTCCCTCCTCCCTCCCTCCCTTCCTCCTTCTTTCCTTCCCTCCCTCCCTTTTTTTCTTTTCTTTTCTTCCTTCCTTCCTTCCTTCTTTCTTCCTTCCTTCCTTCCCTCCCTCCCTCCCTCCCTCCCTCTCTCTCTCTCTCTTTCTTTCTTTCTTTCCTTCTTTCTTCTTTCCTTGTTTCTTTCTTTCTTTCTTTTTTTTACTTTTGAGTTTTGCCGTAGTCACCCAGGCTGGAGTGCAGTGCTGTGATCTCAACTCTCTGTAACCTCTACCTCCTAGGTTCAAACAATTCTCCTGCCTCAGCCTTCTGAATAGCTGGGATTACAGGTGTCCACCACCTCACTCAGCTAATTTTTTGTATTTTTAGTAGAGATGGGATTTCACCATGTTAGCCAGGCTGGTCTCGAACTCCTGACCTCAAATGATCCACCTGCCTCGGTCTCCCAAAGTGCTAGGATTACAGGTGTGAGCCAGCACACTCAGCCAGAAGCTCTGTTTCAACAATAATTTGCGTGAGGTGCAGGGGAGTCTGGGTGGGGAAAGGTCGAGGGACGAAGTGGCTAGTTGCCACCCAAAATGAGGCAAGGGTGGGAGATCGGTGCTGGGCAGACAGATCAGCAAATACTAGTACAAGAGTGTGCAGGTGATAGAAAGTGGGTGTGTCTGAGGACCTGAAAGGAATTTCGGAGGGCCAGAGCACGGGCTGCAGACAGCAACAGAGAGAGGAGGCTGGGGAGGAAGGGGAGACTGTGTTTCCATGGACTTTTTATTGATATTTGTAATCATTCGACTGGACTCACTGGGTGTTCCTGCACCTCTCGAGCTTCCCTTTCCTCCCTATGGAATGAGAATAGGGTCATTGAACAAGGCAGCCAACTTTGAGGGAACAATGTCTTAGTGAAGAATGATTTATAAACAATAAGTTACTAATACTAATAGACAATCATATAGCCTAAGGAGTCTGGTAATGCCAAGTTCTATAAGACACACCTCTCACTGCGTATTATAGAAAACACCAGACCCACACCCTAAACCCACCACGCCTGGAGCCTGGCATCCAATAACTTTGGTTGGACTGAACCAAATAGCAATTATCAATATCGGTTGCTACGGGCTACAGGAGACAGAGAGGAGAAAGGGAAGAGGGTTTCTGAAGGAATCAGAGATCAGTTTGTCTCCGACCACACCGTGTTCTTGTCTTAGAATTAGTAATGGATCAAACAAGCAGTGTTCTGACTTCATAATAAGTCTGTAATTCAAATGAAATAAAGTTCCGAAGTGGATTCATTCTAACCCAATTTGTTTCACTTGGTACATTTTAAACTCAATTTGATAAATGCAACTCAATACATAGCAAAGAAACTGTTTACAAATCTTATTGCCTATTTAAGATTTTCATCCCTGTAGATACTACAAGAAAAACAAAAGACCTTGAGCACCGGATATCCACAAATACTGGAGACAGTTTATCGTTACATTGACCAAAAGAAAACCCTCGTGAGCATTACCTAAATAAACTCAGTAACAGTTTGTATTTTTCTTCCTTTTTTAAAACTGCATGGAAATTATATAGACACTAAAGAAAAGTATTGGAAACTGGTTGAAAGCTACTTAAAAATACTTAAAGTGTAATTTAAATGCTTAGGACATATAAGCTTCATTTGGAGGAAAATCAAGCATTAAACAGGAATACTTTTTTATTCCTTGTTATTGAAAATCCTTCTAAATTGCTTATTTATTCCACTATCTTGCGTCAGTGAGTAAAGAACTTTGAATCTATGTTCATCTTTCTTTGACAGCCATGGGTCTTGTCTTGTCTTGGGCAACATGGACACACAGGACATGACCATGAAATCACAAAGTTAGGTGACACCAGACTGAGTGGGAGCCAGGGAGATAAAGTCGTAATCCCCTATCTTATCAAAGGGAAAGGAGAATTCTAGAGTCAAAGTGAGGGACTGTGTTCTCTTTCTGGGTCCACAAGGGGGCATAGTTTTAAGGGCCAGAACTTCCCAGCGCCATGCCCGCCTCCCATCTCTCTCCATCCGGGAGATTTAACGGTTTCCGTTTTAATTTTCGTGTGCCGGGAAGAATCAAAAAGTCAATCACTCCAGCGGAAGTTCAAAGGAACTCCTTTCATTGGCCAGGGGCCTTGAAGAAGGTGGGAATTCCTTCCAGGTTAAAAGTCCCTGTCTCCCTCATCTGGGTGGATTTCCCTCTCTGGGGTTCCCTTCCACTCTCATGGAAGCTGCTTTTCCTCTCCTGGATTCCATACTTGGGTCCCCTTCCACATTCCCTTCATTGAAGCTTTCTCTCTTCTTTTCCTTTTCCCCTTTCTCTACCTAAATAAATCACTTTTCTGCAAAAACTTTTTGGGTCCCATATTTACTTTATGAGTGCACGGCATCTGGTGTGGTCCCCTCTCCCATTCTTGGGTGAGCAAGAGACCAAGAACCCAATAAAACATTCTCTCGGGGGAGCTCTGTCTCCCCTGCACCCCAAAAGCGGATCACAAAAGGGACATGCATCAGATCCAGAGAGAGCCAGCTTTCCCTCCTCCCATGCTGGATTCCCTCCACCATTCATATTACACACCTGCGCAGTCACACACAATGGGGCTGGATCTACATTTCTGTAATCTAAGTGCCACATGCAATTCTTTTCTAGGCAATAATGCAAAAAGGATGATGCAAACGGGAACCTTGCTTGAAAGTTTTTCTGCTGTAAGGCAGGAGATAGGGAGGACACTCATGGAGCGCTTCCTGTCGTGAATGTGGTTCATTCATCCTTAAAATCTGCCCTCTCTACAAGTAGACATCCTTTCCTTCTCTGCCCTCAGAGCCAATGGGCTGCTCTCTTCCTTCCCCTTTCTTTCTCATTCGAGCTATAAAAGGGAAATGATATCCTTTCCAGTTGCCTTTTATGTCATGGTCTGCATTTTGGAGAGACATGTTTTGGCTTCTCCACAGACAGACACCGTGTGCCAGGAAGAGTGAGTCTGATTCTAGTAACTGTGCTGCCATTACCGAGGGTTGAATGAGGAGCTGCGGCAGCGGACGTCTTCCCTGTTGTGCTACATGCCACAGCCATCCTAGTCAAGTGTCTCACTCTCCTTCCTCTTGAAGGCCCTTCTCTAGACAGGGAGGTAGGGAGGAGGTGGCTGGGTTTTGTTTTACTGGGCTATAAATATTGCTGACTCAGTCACCATTGTCCTTTCCAGACCATCCACTGATGCAAGTTATTCATTCTTCATCCAGCCAGTGTTTCCTTAACCAACATCTGTTGATCACCTACTTATGCTAAGCACTCGGGATGCTTAGCAATGATTCAGTCAGAGCCCTGTCCCGGAGGAGCTCACATTTTATGGCTTTATCAGACAGAGTGGTGAAGGGAGAGCTCCCTCAAAGGATCTGTCTGAGGAAAGTTTAGTGAGCGGACTACCTGCTGAGAAGTGGCAGGGTTAAGGGACCGAGTGAGGGATGTTCAGGCCCCTAGGGCTAGTAACTGGAGCAGCCGTTACTAGCCCAGCCCTAAGGAGCAGCAGGGAAATATTGTTCTCAGAGCCAGTGGCCACTGAGCCCCAAAGAAGATCCACCCAACAGGAGCTGCCGTCAGAAAAAAAATTCAGCCTTTGCCAGGCTGCCTCTGGCAGGGAAGAAATGGGACGTGGGGGCACATAGCTTGATCTGTCTCTCCTCTCTCTTCAACCTCCTGCGGCTGAACCCAACTGGTAGGGGTGCAAGCAAGCTGGCATGTTGCAGACTTAGCATTAGCTTCCAGGGCACAGAGCGTGCAAAAAAAAAAAAAAAAAAAGGTGGAGAGTACATCAGGTAACCAGGGAGAATTGTCGGTAGAGTGTCCCCTTTGTCACCTGTGGGTGGAAGTGGGAGGATTTAATGTGTTCACATTGCAGCCCCAGCCATGGCCAGTGAGCTCTCAAATGTGTATCACACAGCACTGAATTGGGGAGGGCTCAGTGGACGCATTTGCTGGGCATCATTACCAGAAACCCACTGTCACACCAATAGCTGGCTCTGGGGTCCGGACCTTTCCTGATGGTCTGCAGATATGAAGGCCTACTCCAGGAGCCAAAATAAAGAGGTAGTGCTGTAACCACATGGGGTCAGGGAGAGTCTGAACAACGATGACCGGAGGAGCTGCCTTGGAACAGCACCATAATCACACACGAAATAGGACAAGGTCTTTGTCCTTGAGCAATTTATAATCCTACTTGGGAGAGCAAACCTATGTGGAAAAATAAGAAATAGTAACAACAAAGCGAAAACGAAAAGCAGTGAAGGCAGAGGCCCAGCAGCAAGCAAGTTAATAGTGGTAAGTGCAGCCCATTCCTCTGCTCAGCTGGCAGGTGGGCGGCAGCCAGCAGACAGTGGCACTGCAGGGTTCTATGCTACTTGCTGCTGCCTGCTGCATACACACACATGCATGCATACAGACACAAGGGCACACACATGAGTGCACATGCATGCACACAGAGGTGAACACATC
Source organism: Sapajus apella (assembly GCF_009761245.1). Classification (NCBI taxonomy): domain Eukaryota; kingdom Metazoa; phylum Chordata; class Mammalia; order Primates; family Cebidae; genus Sapajus; species Sapajus apella. The sequence continues at coordinate 3,774,228 of NW_022436972.1, read as the reverse complement.
ATGCATAAGACACACAGAGACATAATGTATTCACACACACACGCACACACAAACGCATGCATACATGCACATATGTGTGTGCACAGAGGTGCGCAAATATGCCTGCACACAGACACATAGATACACATGCTCACACATGCACACAGATGTGTGAGCACACATTATACATGCCCACACACAACACAGCTGCGTTTCCACTGCTACAGTTGCTCTTGGCAATTTTCTTTGCCTTTGCAAATGAACCCATGAAAAATGAGGGAGAGATGCAGTGGTGATCGAAGATTGGTAGACACACGCAGTGTTATGGTGGCCAGGCTCCATTTTCAGTAGCCACGGTCCTTTTGAATCTTGGGTTATTTTAGAAAACAACAAAGGCTTGTCTGCCTTTTCTGGATCCTTGGTGATTTTATTGATATTATAATGTCCAACTGAACACTATGGGAATTAGGGAAATAGGGAATCTTTAGTCCATTTTGTGCTGCTATACCAGAATACCACAGACTGGCTAATTTATAAAAATAAGGAAATAATTCCTTACAGTTCTAGAGGCTGGAAATTCCCAGATCAAGGTGCCAGCCCATTTGATGTCTGGTGAGGGTTTGATCTCTGCTTCCAAAATAGCATCTTGAAACCTGCATCCTTTGGAGGGGACAAATGCTATATTCTCACATGGCAGAAAAGCAGAAAAGAGTGAACCCAGTCCTGTGATGGAGGGCATGGAAGACCCATTAACAGGGAGACGGGAGAGGATGGTTTGCCAGAGCCACCACCTTTATCTTTCCTTGGAAGGTGTTTGCCTCTGGACATTCCTTCCACCCTCCTCCTGATACTCAGTTCAGCAACTTGGTACCTGGGAGGTGTGAAACTTACACAGATACTGCATGTCAGATGGTGCTGAGTCTCACAAAGGATATAGACTGGCAACTAACACCCAGTGGGGCACATAATACCTGTTGGATAAAGAAGTGCCTAGGCACAGAGCAAAGAGACATCAGTGGTAGCTGTCACTTATGATCTGGCCAATCCATCTTTTATCCTCTATTTCAGGGTCATTCTTCAGAATAAAGGGGATAGCACCTACTGCTGAAACTTAGCCTATATTTTCTACCTTCCTGAGACTCCTCCAGGGCTCTGCCTTCTCCCCGGGAGTGCCACCTTAGGTCCCCAGGACCCTTAACTTGATGCTTTATCATATGATATGGTTTGGCTGTGTCCCCACCCAAATCTCATCTTGAACCACAGTTCCCATAATTCCCATGTGTCATGGAAGGGACTGGAAGGAAGTAACTGAATCATGGGGGTGATTATTGCCATGCTCTTCTCATGATAGTGAGTGAGTTCTCATGAGATCTGATGGTTTTACAAGAGGCTTTCTCCCCCACTTGGCTCTGTGATTCTTGTTGCCGCCATGTGAAGAAGAATGCATTTGCTTTCCCTTCCGTCATGATTGTAGGTTTCCTGAGGCCTCACCAGCCATGCTGAACTGTGAGTCAATTAAACCTATTTCCTTTATAAATTACCCAGTCCCAGGTATGTTTTTATTAGCATGAGAAGGAACTAGTACAGTATATAAACTGATATTTGATGCCACTAGAGGCTTCTCATGAAAGCTACCCCTCTAGTTGACCTATCTTAGGTACTATGTTAATAAAAAATGATTCATGCTGCAATGCCCTTGGGAATAATCAGGGTCACACCTGACTATGCTGTGGCCAAACTCCGCAATGATTGCATATGGCAGTGAGGGAAACCACCCCACTCACCACCCGCTAGGACCTCATTTGCACACCAAACACACTTCTGTCTTTGGAGGGCAAAATCTGCTTAAGCAGGGCAGTTCTGTGTTCTCTCAGGGCAGTCTGACGGTCGGCACAGAGCTCTGCCACTCTCCCTCTGCGAGACTCAGCTTTCCAAAAACCTCTCCTCACCCACTGGCCTGGAGCAAACAGCACCAATGGAGGAGTCAGGGAGCGTGATGCCAACATAGGAAATAAAAAGAATTGGAAACCATGCACTCTTTTTTCTGGATTAGATGTCAAGAAAGCCTTTTTTAGTTATAGAAATTCCTTTAAAATAAACAAAAACCAGTGGGTTGCAAGCTTTTGTGAATCTTTGCTGTTTTTTTGCTCCTTTTCATTTTCACCACAAGAATTCAAAACCAGGCTAAAGAATATAAAAGCAGTAGAACTACTGGTGATATTAATAATACTTTATATTTACAGAGTATTTTTTCATCTTTAAAGTCCTTTATAAAATCAGCAAATTAGCCCCCTTAGCAACAAAGGACTTACCTTGCTTGCTTCTAGGCATAGACTGAATAGTGGACTGCATTATAATTCTCCCTGTGGAGTAATTTGGTATCGTTTTTAAATAGACAACATTGGATGAGATGCTTTTATGTCCAATTCTGACATCAAATTTTATTTACTTATTTATTTATTGAGATGGAGTTTAGCTCTCTTGCACAGGCTGGAGTGCAGTGGTGCGATCCCGGCTCCCTGCCACCTCTACCTCCCTGGTTCAAGCAGTTCTCCCGCCTCAAGCTTCCAGGTAGCTGGGATTACAGATGCCTGCCACCACACCCAGATGATTTTTGTATTTTTTTTTTTTTTGAGACAGAGTCTTGCTCTGTCGCCCAGGCTGGAGTGCAGAACCACAATCTCGGCTCACTGCAACCTCTGCCTCCTGGGTTCAAGCAATTCTCCTGCCTCAGCCTTCTGAGTAGCTGGGATTACAGGTGCACACCACCACACTAGGCTAATTTTTATATTTTTAGTAGAGATGGTGTTTTACCTTGTTGGTCAGGCTGATATTGAACTCCTGACCTCATGATCTGTCTGCCTCAGCCTCTCAAAGTTCTGGGATTACAGGCGTGCGCCACCATGCCCAGTCTAATTTTTGTATTTTTAGTAGAGATGGGGTTTCACCATGTTGGCTAGGCTAGTCTCGAACTCCTGACCTCAAGTGATCTGCCCACCTCAGCCTCCTAAGTGCTGGGATTATGGGCATGAGCCACCATGCCTGGCCTGAAGTCAAATTTTTCAAATCACTACTAAAAAATGGACAGGGGGAAGAATTCTAACCACAGCCAATCTGTCCCTGTTGTCAGCCTGCCTGTGCTAAAAAGGCAGGAAGTGTTTTCAGCACTGAATCTCAGCCACGGCTTTCTGAGTATCAACCATGCCCTAGATGCTATCACTTCTGATGGTATATATAGAAAATTCCAGGAACAAACATTCTTGATTCTATTTGCATGTGTTTGAAAATAAAACTGGCATCAAAGCTAATATTGCTATGGGCTATTACTGCCTCGGGTGTATTCTCCTGTTTCCGTTTTGAGGCCCAGATCAGTAGGGAAGCAAAGAAACTGGGTAAGAGTTGACCTGCTTCCTCTTGCCCACTCTTGGGCTCCACCTTTTTCTCCTCCTCTTGAAATAAAGCTTATTTTCTGGTAGCCCTATTGTCTAGAACATTTGCTGGCATCTAGTCATTGCTCAAGAAATACTGAATGAACCAACATGCCTTGGAGAACTCAAGGAATTCAACATTGTCTAAAGCACAGATGCGCCAGTCAGTCACTTGCACCCAGGCATGGCCCAGTGGTCTCTACAATGCAATTAATCAGGCTCCCCACATCCTAGAGGCCCATCCAACATTAACCGGTGCCTGGTTGGTAGGCTGGGAGCAGAAGCTGGCTCCATAAATGGTGCAAAGGAGCAAAAGGCCATGAAAGTTCCTACCCAACATAAGTGCAAACCAGCAGGCCCTGCTTCCCAGCTTTCAGACACTCCCAGACACTGCAGCCTGCTCTTCCTAAGGCCCCTCCCTTCTTTCTCTCTGTGTGATTCTCTTTGATTTTTATCTTAAGCAGATTTTGTTTTAGAGCCATTGGCTGGGCAGTGTATTACCCTGCATGTTTAGCTGGGGCTCCAAACTCCCCTGGAAGTCTCTGATTCTAGAACAGACCCAGGGAATTGCTAAGGATTCCTGCCAGTCCAGGCTCCCAAGCCACACAGCACTGTCTTGAATGGCCACCTTGGCCTTCCACAAACTGGCTATCAGCAGTAACTCCATCTGCTTGTTTTTCCTAACCATTGCCATCTCTTTCCCCACTAGAAGATACTCTTCGTGAGAGCAGAAGCCCTGTCTGTCTTGTGCATTGCTCCATCAACAGGCCTAGAATAGTGCCTGGAACATAACCCAGAACTAACAGAATAAGTGATTGAATGAATGAATAATTGCTGTGGCTTCAGGCTAAGCTACTACCATTTCTCAGACCACTGCAGCGCTCTCTTGACTTGTCTCCCAGCGTCTACTCTTGATCCCTCCAATTATTTATTCACTCTGTCACCAGCTTGGTTCTTTAAAAACATACGTAACTTACTCTCCCAGCTAATGTCTTTTTGGGGCTCACAGTTTAGACCATATTCCCTAATGGCCTGCACAGTCCTGCCTACCCCTCCAGCTTCCTCCTGCAGCCCTGTGCTCTCTGCTGTGGCCACACCAGCCTTCTTTCACCCGGGGACATTCCTGCCACTCTCAGAGGTTGTGCTTGGGACATTCTCCTCTGCAGCTCACCTAAAATGACTTCTACATCTCCTGCCAATTTCATCTTAAGCATAGATTCTTTATGCCCCTTCTCCTGACTCCTTGGTCTGGGTCTACTCTGTAACTCTCATCACAGCTCATACTTTTACATTATATTACCGATTCTGGTTTGCAATTACATACAGCTAGTGCTCGACTTACGACCACGATTGGTTCCGACAGACCGGTCGTAACACGATTTGGTCATAAGTTGAGTAGGCTATATGCACGTGGAGATGGTAGTGCTGCCGGAAGCTGGTCTGCACTGTCGTACACCCAGCTGGGCAACGTTTGTGCTGCCAGACGCAGAGCAGTCGTGGCTAGCGATTGTGGTCGTAAAGTCGAATGGTCATAAGTTGCAGAGGTCGTAAGTTGATCAACACCTGTACTTACTTCCTCTTTTTTTATAGTAAATAACCAGCTGCTTCGCCAGTCCCCATGAGCACCATATCTGTGAGCACTCAGCACTGTATCTGAGTCTGCAGACCTAACATGGAGCTTGAAACTATAGCAGAAAAATAACTCCCATAGCTTCTGACTTGGAACAGATTCCTCTAACAACAGATTAACAGGAGAAAAGCAAACAGAAGCTTATTAACATGTACATTTCACACGTGTATGGGAAATACCCAGCACTGAGTACTTCTCAAAGAGGTAACTTTGAATTCTAACTTATGTAGCATCTTCAACAAAGCACAGTGTATTTTTATAGAAGTGACAAGACGGGAAAAAAAAGGACAAAGGACTTTGAGTCTCTAGGGGTGGTAACTTGGGGGAAGGAAGTAACTGGCAGATAAAGCGAATTAGTAGAGCTTGTGAAAGTAGATTCCTCTGGTATCATTTCCAGGCCTATATAAGTCTGACATGGTCTTCGCTGTTTAACTTTTGTTCTTCCTGGTAGAAGGTGGGGTGGGATACCTTTTGCTTTTGTAAATCTATGCTCTGCTTTTAGGCAAAGACAGGGAGGGCAGAGATTTTCACATGTCAGCTTCTTAATTGCCTTTAGCTCCACAATCCTTCATATTTTGGGGTGGCGTATTCTGGCCTCCCGCAGAACATACTTGGCACTGAATCTATTATTTGTCAGTCTTAGTGAGTCTTCATTTGGTCCTGCAGATCCATTCTCCACCATCTCTACCCTGCTTCAGGCTCTGGAGGCTGACCCTAATGAATGGCATCACTCCGGGTCCTTAACCCTCAGGTGCTGGTGGGGTCAGGCCCATGGAGGCTCTGGTAGGCCATGGGAGAGGGAGAGGAGACAGCAGGGTGTCTGTGTTCTGCCCACCTTGTGGGCTGCCGCTGGCAGTGGATGTGTTTCTCGACCTCCAGCACCTCTCCTGCCTGAGTTTCTCTCCAGGCTTCAGCCAAACACTCCTCTGTTGCTGCCCACTGTTGCTAGTCCCTGCACTGGGTGGGTGCACCACGTCCCCACCCACTCTTGCTAAAGAGTCTTCCCAAGTCCTCTTCAATTCCACGCTTGGGTTGTGCCATCCTTTTTTTGCCAAGTCCCTGACTAAGATGACCATAATGACCCTTTCTCACACTGGAGGAAACTGGTTCTGTTCGTGCAGCTGGCTGGCAACTGAGTCACAATTCAAACCTAAGTCTGTTGACTTGTAAAGTCCACGTGTTGGTCACTGTTCCACACTGCCCTGAAATTCCTACTCCCCTGGGACTAGTTTTGAACTGAAGCCACTATTTGCAATGAACTAGAGATGTTTGCAAACATGTAGTGAAGCACTTTACAGATTTCACATGCCTGCAGCTCCTGGGTGGGTTCGCATTTAGCTCTCAGCCCCTCGCTGGTCTTGGAAGCGTCCCAGGAACCTGAGAGTTGATTCTGTTCAGGCTCCTCGCCCTCATGTTTTGGGTTATCCATCATGGTTCTGCCCTGACTAGTGTTGCCAACTTCTTCAACCAACCAGACTCACCCACCCCATCTGGTGATGGGTGTCAAAGTCAACTCATATCTACTCTGCCTGGAAGTGGCCAAAGTGAAATCACTAAAGTAGAATGAAAACATTGCATTTCTGTGGGGCTTAAAACCTAGATTTAAAGGATATAGAAATTTTAAAACCTAGAGTTCAGGGGAGTAGGAATTTCAGGATGAGTCGATGGCTGCAGCAAACCACCATGGCACATGTATACCTACGTAACTAACATACACATGCTGCACATGCATCTTAGAACTTAAAGTATAATAAGAAGAAGAATAAAAGAGAAAACATTGCATTTCTACCGCTCTTGATCCCACCATCTCTAAAGGCTTTTGCAGTGAACCAGGATGCTCAGGCACTGTGAGGGTAGCATTCTCCTGTATGACAGCTGAAACTGCCCACACTTCTCACAGAGGCTTTTTGGGAAGCTGCCTGCCCAGTCTGATGAGGTAGGTGCTAGAACTCAGGCCTGGGACACCCTTCCCATGTCCTCACAGTCCTCTATGGCTGTGTCCACTCTCTCATCTTTAAACCCTGACTACACCCAGGGTTAGGAGTCCCTGTTTGTAATAAAATTCTATTTTTACGAAGGCTTTGTTGCTGGATACTCTCCTACCCCCAGGCCTGCTCCATGTCGGTTGCAGTGTCAGCAAGCCACGAGCCAAACTCAAGGATCTTCCAAGCCTTAATGAGAACTGGACTTGAAGCCAGCTTCCTTTGAAAACCCCTACACTGCTTAGAACTTTGAAGCTTGCAGGAGAAGCAGAGACAAAAGATGTCATGCTCATTAAAACATCTTGGCTCATGACGTAGTGGGATGTCGTGGACACTGGAGTTGAGTGGACCCGGTTCTACCGTCACCATACCACTGCCTGGGGGCCCTGGATCACACAGTTGGAAGTGGGAAGCCAGGACTCAAACCTTTGGACCAGCTGCTTGACTTCTCCCTGGGCCTTGGGTTTCTCATCTGTAAAATGGATCAAGCACATCTACCTCACAGGGTTGTAGGAAGTGTTGAATGATTACCCTAGAGGATGTGTGTGCTGAACTTAACTTGGCACTTCGTAAATACTTGATAACTTCTAGCTCCCATTTCTTTCCCTTTCACCATGGTAAATGTGCTTGGGGCATCTATTCTGGGTTCTTTCTCTAAGAATTTAAGCCAAGCATTCCTCCGGATATTCAGTTCCCTGGCAGAGAGGATCTGGTGAAGACTCCCCAGGGGCCTCACCCTCACCCAGCCACCCCTTCAGGTGCAGTGAGTTCTTGCCCACACCCTCACCATTCGAACTCTATTTACCAAATGGAGCATTGCAACGCAGCCTTGTTGCCATGGACAACAGTGACTGTCCCACTGTTATTTAGAATGCTGCAATATTATCTCTCCACAATGGAGAGAAAAGAGAATATGTTCTAATAAAAAGTATGACATCAGGATACTCCAAATACCAAATCTGAATGCTAATGGCACATTTACACCAGTGTGGCAAATGGCCCATGCTAGTCAGTTGGCCACATCTTCAGCCCCACATTTTCCTTCTTTTTCTTTTTTGAGACAGAGTCTCATTCTGTTGCCCAGGCTGGAGCGCAGTGGCGTGATCTTGGCTCACTGCAACCGCCACCTCCCAGGTTTAAGTGATTTTCTTGCATCAGCGTCCTGAGAAGCTGGGATTACAAGTTCCCCCCACCACACCTGGCTAACTTTTGTAGTTTTTAGTAGAGATGTGGTTTCACCATGTTGGCCTGGCTGATCTCAAACTCCTGTCCTCATGTGATGCCCCTGCCTCAGTCTCCCAAAGCGCTGGGATTACAGGCGCAAACCACTGCACCCAGCCCAGCCCCCAGCAATACACTGTTTTCTGGAAACATCTCAGTGTATTGCTATTGCAGAAATCTGGAAGGAAGTTCGTAGTCCAGGAGCCTGACCATTCAGGTGCAGGTGGCTGGGTTCTTATCACTCTGTTTCAGGCCACACTGACGTGCCCACCCGTGTGCCTCTCAGAGACGGCTGGTGCACCAGCCCTGTTACTCCCCCCACATAGGGCAGCCCGGGAGGAAGCGAAACCACACCCCACCAGCAGGTCAAGTCAGCTTCACAGGCTGGTACCAGGAAGCCAGACAGTCAGGGGAAAGATGACATTCCCGGGGTAAATATGACAAACAACCTTACAAATTCCAGGGTAAAGAAAAGGGGCCCTCTCAAAGGGAAGAGCACAGTGACCAAGCTGAGGTCAAGACCTAGATGTCAGACAGGCCACTGCCACCCTGGGCCAATCTGCAAAGGAGCCGATAAGGAGACAATGCTCTGTTCTCAGCTATCTGGATGGTGAGCCTCAGGGACGCAGGAGGATTGAGCCACCAGCCGAGGCCAGCAATTCCAACCCGGAAGAGAAGTGCAAAGGCCAAGATAAGGGAGGAAGAGTTTGTGCAAGGGGCAGTAGGTCATGTCTGTAACACCTGCTGCAAAAAGCAGAGTCATTCGGGAGTTGAAGTGGGGAAGACAAATTTTATTTGGCACCATTGCAACAGGGGGAGAGAGACCCCGGTGTAGAACTAGGCTTTGTTCTGAGTACCTGGGTAGGTGCGGGTGTACAGCCAAAGAGCCGGGGGTAAGAGATGAAAAATTGCTAAGATGAGACATGAAGTCTGGAGGGAATTCTGAACAGGATTCCTGCTGAAGGCGGTGCAGGGTGATCCGACACCAAGGGTTAGGAGTGAAGCATTTTGATCAGATACAGAGGATGATCGCGTAACAAGGGTGGGAGATTCTTGCTAAACTGCCTTGCCAGCGTTATTTGCTGAAACTGGATTTTACAAGGAAGCAGACACAAGCCTAGGAGAAGGTTCAGAAGCCTGACTGAAGTTTGGCCAACCAAAGAATCTTTGTCACACCCCAGGAGGTCTCTCCTTAATTCTAGATAGTTCAGAAGTGGAAGAAAAAGGGAACTCTTTCCCCTGACCCAACTCAGGCAAGTCTAATGTACACTTCCTTAGAGCCACAAAGGAATCAGGGACTGAGGACCTGAGAAGGGGAGAGGCTTCCTCCTCTGGACTCCAGCCTGTGTCTAAGCCTGCCTGCAAGAAAGATGCGAGGGCCATGATGGAAGCCAGCCCATCGCCTGGCTGGACGAGAAGGTGGAGAAGACAGAGGCAAAGAAAGCCCTCCTAGCAGCCTGCAGAGCAGGAGTTGGCGTGGAGACCGTTCTAGCTGCTCTGTGGTGACAAGGAGTAATTTCGTGTCCAGAGCACACCCTGGAATAGAAGGCAGGGCTGTGGCTCAGAGGACATGGCTCCCAGTGGAAAGATGGAGGTGGTGGGCCATGGGGAACACTCTCTACCTGCTTTGGGGAGGCCTCCCTGCACAGTTCCTCATGACCCAAAAAGCTAACACTAGTGGAAATTGGAGCATTGTGGTGAAAAAAGTAGTTTCCAACCAGATGTGATCAAAAAGAAAAGTTCCTACTTAAACATTTAGCCTCAGAAGTCGATTTTTAAAACGAAGTCACAGTTAGTAAATGTGCAGATGGACTGAAGGTTGAATTCGAACTTCACATTCTGTCTTTTGGCTGTGAACAAATAACAAGTAAATGCCCCTGTTGCATGGGCTCTGCGTGTTCTTGGGAGATTGCTTTAAATCTTTCTATTTTATCGTCTTCTGCAATCTTTCTAGATGTCTATTACGGGTTTGGAAAGTTACTCAGACTTAAAAAAAAAGTTTGGATCTTACTTTGTTTAAAATGAAAACATTAAAGAGTAGATTAACCCTTTACAAACTAGATATTTAAAAGGGAAGCTGTAATTTTTATACATGTCGATTTCAGCCCTAAGAGGTAGAGCATGGGTTCAGAATGAGGCACTTGGGGCTGGAGCTGGGAGGAGCCGTATTTCCTGCCTGACACTTGATACTTTAACTTCATCATCTTTTCCCTAAAGTAAATACTCCCTTTTAAAAATGCCAGCCTTTAAGCGACTCTTCTTAGAATGCTGTTTATCTTCGAGACTATCTATTAATTGTCAGTTTATTTGGCCAGCCTAGTTTGCCTGGGGTTGACAGATCTGTTTAATATCCTCTTTAAGGTGAGAGTGGCTTATCTTTACAGAAAGTGTTAGCAGATGCCTGCTCCAAGGATTGTCACCTTGATTTATTCTTTCCTCTACAGCAAATCTCCAGCAATGGTTTTCTTTTCTTTAAGCCATATCTGAACTTCCTTTTTATTTTCCCTGCTAGTATTTTCAGCACCCTTCTTGTTTCTGTTTCTTTTTTTTTTTTTTTTTTTTTTTTGAGACGGAGTTTCTCTCTTGTTACCCAGGCTGGAGTGCAATGGCGCGATCTCAGCTCACCGCAACCTCCGCCTCCTGGGTGCAGGCAATTCTCCTGCCTCAGCCTCCTGAGTAGCTGGGATTACAAGCACGCATCACCATGCCCAGCTAATGTTTTTTGTATTTTCAGTAGAGTCGGGGTTTCACCATGTTGACCAGGATGGTCTCGATCTCTTCACCTCGTGATCCACCCGCCTTGGCCTCCCAAAGTGTTGGGATTATAGGCGTGAGCCACCGCACCCGGCCTGTTTCTGTTTCTTAAGTGCCGTGTGGATTCAGGGGTCAGGAAGCCTCGGGAGCTCAACTCAGTCCTGTCCATTTGCCCCCAGAACCGCAGATGGGCAACGTCATTTCCCAGGCATTGGAGCTGGTGGTGGGAAGACACCAGGTGGTGAAGGTGACCGTGACCTTCAAGAGGTGATGATGGCTCCAGCTCTTCCCTTGACCCCTGGGTTCTCGTGGCTTTTGGGAGGACCTCCCAGGACGGTCCAGAGCAGGTGACAGGCAGCACCCCACACAGAGTCCATATGCCCTCCTAGTCATGCTTGCAGTCCCAGCCAGGCACCATCCAAGGTCCCCAAGGTGGGCAAGGGCTCGGGGGCAGGATTCAGGGAAGGTAGTGAGGGCTGAGAGATGCCCCAAACACAGGCTGAGAGCTTCTCCCAGGAGACATCCGTCCTTCAGCTTCTCCCAAAGTTTGCAGGCCTGAGAAAAGTGGCTGTAGCCCTGATTTGCTCTTTGTCTCTGGAGTCGAAGATGAATCATCCGCTCTCCCTTCGCCTTCCAGTTTAAAATAATTGCATGAGTAATACGCTTAATATTTTCCATCTTAAGAGACACTCTGAAATTAAGAAAAACTGCAGAGCTATTGGGTAGTTTTCACCAGATTTTTAAAAAATAAATGTATGTATAACAAAATCTCTCTCTCTCTGTCTCATGCACACACACACACACACACACACACACACACGTAAGTACTTCCAAGGAAAACATCATATTGGTGTTTCCGAGAAAGATCCTTGAAGACTTGTTATTTGGAGGAAAGGAAAGAAAAAAAAAGTAAAAACAGTGAGTGGAGGTTTAAGCTTTTCCTGAATTACTGAATGACAAGAATATTAAATTAGCCTCCTCAGAAATGTTAAGGGACCTTGAAAATATGAACTATGAAAGAGCAGGACAGAATTTCCTTGTGGTGGAATGAATCAGGCTACCAGGCTCTGTGTGTGTGCGCGTGCGTGCGTGCGCGTGCGTGTGTGTGTGCACGCACGTGTGTGTGTGCGTGTGTGTGTAGAGGGAGAGAGAGGCCACAAAGAAAAACAGAAAAAGAGAGAAAGCCCCCTCCATTCTTACAACTACAGTGCTAATTGTTAATGGCCAAAACTAATACAGAGAAGCATGTTGGCTGTGAGGCCCTGTCACTCATCATGCTGTACTATGTTCGCTGGTTTATTTCAGGCGGGGTGATAACACCAAACCCGCGGCATTCACATTGGTTCCATTTGTGTGGGGGCAGGAGGTGTGGGCATGCGGGGGCCAAGCTCCCTGGATCTGCACATCTGAGCTCTGCCTTCCCTCGGGGCTGCCAGTCTGAGGAGCATGTGGGTTGTGATCCTTTTGTTCTTTTGGAATAAAAGGAATGTGCTCCTGGTAAAAATAGTATTGTAAAGGCTTTGAGAAATAATCATGCCGCATCAGAGCGGAAGACAACGGACCCCCTGGAAAGGCTGGGGCACTGGGGAGGCTGGTGTCCTTCTGCGTTCTCCTCCCCCCAGGCAATTACCCTTGGCCTGGCTTTCCCTGAAAAGTGAGCCCAAGATTCCCACCTCCTTCTCCTGTCACTTGCTGTGATGATGTAAAGAAAGTTTATTTGCCCAGAAAATCCTGCTGTGGGCAGGAGGCAGTACCTGGGCTGATCGTTCCAGGCTCAACCTGCCTGTGTCTGCTCGTGATTCTTAAAATGTCCCTCATTGCCTCTTTTTGTTCCTTCTGTTCCCTGCTTCTACCCACCTTTTTCATCCTGTGTATTCTCCTCTTATGCCACTTAAGAATTTCAAACCTGCTCATGGAATTCCCCGTTCCAAGTTCACAGATGTTTGTGCATTTTATCTTCAACAGCATTGTCTTCCTCATTTGAATGTAGCAAGTTTATAAGAATTTCAGCTTCCGCTGGTCAGGGTGGCTCAAACTTGAGATTCCAGCACTTTGGGAGGCCGAGGTTGGGGGATCACCTCAGTTCAGGAGTTTGAGACCAGCCTGACCAACATGGTGAAACCCCATCTCTACTAAAAATACAAAAATTAGCAAGGCGTGGTGGTGCGCACCTGTGATCCCAGGTACTTGGGAGGCTGAGGCAGGAGGATGGCTTTAACCCTGGAGGCAGAGGTTGCAGTGAGCCAACATTGCGTCACTGCACTCCAACCTGGGCAACAGAGTGAGACTCTGTCTCAAAAAAAAAAAAAAAAAAAAATCAGCTTCCCCTGGGAAAAGAGATTCTGGGGACTCCTCTAGGAAGGATGTACTTGGGTGCTGGGAGGGGACATATCTCCCGTTCTTTGGCCCCATAGCACTTTTATCTTCTTTTATAACAAGTTCTTTATTCTTTGAGGGAAAGAACCAGGTCTTTAGGTGAGCTAAATAAAATGCAATCAATAAATTAAAAATTAAAACTCCTAGCAATGGGTAGGGATCACCTCTCCTGCCACCAACCTTGGATCCTTGATCTGCTCCTTGCATGCTTGGCACCGGCCCTGCACAGCCCACGTGCTCAGTCACAGGGTTTGGGCGGGGTGCCCTCACTCCTGGCTTCGGAGGAGGAGTGGAGGAAGGATAAGGGAAAGAGACTCTGGACAATCAGTCCCATCATTTTGGAGGGTCCTTCTTCTGGACAACACCCATAGTAACTAACCTCAGTGCTCTCATCGCCCAAGCCTTTTTATTTCATAGGGAGAAAATGGGACTAAGAGATTTACGCTATTTGCCCAATAAATTCAGAGTCACTGAATCTAAGAGATAGTGCTAGAATCCAGATATCTGGGTTGTTTGCTCACAGCTCTTTTTGCTAGGCCACAATGCCCCTGTGAACATGATTAAGACAAAACCATTATGTCACTTAAAAGAATTTTTTGTCCTTTTGTACTTTTTGCAAGAGTTGCCTATGGGGGACAAAGGCACTGTGAAATCAGTGGTGCAGTCCGGTGGGGCTGGACGTTAGCTTAGAGATCCCGGGCTGCAGCTCCTTTGGGTTACTCAGGAGGGGACGGAGGGTGTGGTCAGGGCCCCAGAATGCAATTAGGACTGTCCAGTTTATTGTTCTCAATTTTGCTGCCTTCTGGAAATAGCCCTTAAAAATCAAAATAGGTTCCTTCTTTTGTTGTATAAATCAGGACATCTTTGATGAGATCGATCTTAATTTTCTTTGAAGATAGCCTCCCTTTTCATTCATCTGGAGTATTTGATTCTGTAGACAGTCATTGTGTGCTCACCCTGTGCCAGGCACAGGCTTGATGCTGTGAGATTCCCTATCCCTGGTGGTCAGCCAGCACTCCCGCCTGTTCACAGACGGGCACAGGGCTCTGCTCTCAAAGTGTGCAGCATTCAGGCTGCCCATGGTCCTATCCCTGGCCCAGAGCTCACCTTTAGGTGGCTGTCAGCCTGCTGGAGTTCACAGCTGTTGACCAGAATCCCACGGGGCAATGGCTTTAGCTTCTAAGCTTAGATGTCATATCCGTGGCTTTAGGGCTGGGTGTTGAAGAAGCTTGTTTGAGATTAGTGTGAGGAACAAGTAAAACTACAGCTGGCCTTCAGTCCAGGCCACTGAAGTATATTGGGAAGTAGGGGGGTTGGTCTTTGGGGAGCTGCATGATGGTGGCAGCTCCATAACTTCAAACTTGGAGGGGGTGGGACATGAGTGCTTGGAGGGACTGCAGGGAGAGGGGTTCTGAGTGTGCCACAAACACACAGTTTCTACTTAGCATTTGCGTTTTGGGAGTTGGTTGTTGGGGCACCTGATGGAAATGGTTGTGGGGGTGGCTTGTGCCATTGTCATGGGCTGAACTGTGTCCTCACAAGATTTGTATGTTGAAGTCTAACTCCTCGTACCTCGGGATGTGGCTATGTTTGGAACAGGGTCTTTAAGGAGGCCATGAAGCTCAAATGAGGTCATGAGAGTGAGCCCTAATGCAGTATGCCTGGTGTCCTCGTAGGAAGAGGAGAGTGGGACACAGGTAGAGTGAACACTTGGAGGTGGAGGCCATTTACAAATCACGGGAGAGGTCTTGGGGTAAACCAACCCTGGAGATGCCTCGAACTGTCGTTTAAGCCACACATTTCTGTGGGATCGTGTTACAGCAGCCCTAGCAGACTAATGCAGTCTTTATAGTCAGGATTCTGCTGAGAAACAGAACCAACATGCTGATGACTCTTGAACAGCACAGGTCTTAGGGCTACTGATCTTCCCTGCAGTCAAAAATCCACATATAACTTTTGACTCACCCAGAACTTAACTACTAATGGCCTCCTGCTGACCGTAAGCCTTACCAGCAACATAAGCAGTCAATTGACACGTATTTCTTACATGTTTTATATACTGTATTCCTACAATAAAGTAAGCCAGAGAAAAGAAAATGTTATAAAGAAAACCCTAAGCAAGAAAAACTATATCTACTATTTATTAAGTGGAAGTGGATCATCATAAAGTTCTTCATCCTCATCGCTTCATGTTGAGTAGGCTGAGGAGGAGGTGGGGTTGGTCTCACTGTCTTACGGGTGGGAGAGACAGGAGAGGCAAAGGAGATGGGAGGGGAAGCCAGAGAGGAAGGCACGCTTGGTGTAACTGTCACTTAAAAAAATGAGAGTATAAATGGATCCACAAAACAATGTCAGTATAAGTTCACACCCATGTTGTCCAAGGGTCAAGTGTGTGTGTGTGTGTGTGTGTGTGTGTGTGTGTGTGTATGTGTGTAAAAGGACATGTATGGGGGAATTGGCTCATGCAGTTATGAAGATCAAGTAGTCCTGTGATGTGCTGTCTGCCAGCTGGAGAGTTGGGACAGCTGGTGGCGTAATTCAGTCTAAATCCAAAGGCCCAAGAACCAGGAGCCAATGGTGTGACTTCCCCTGTCTGAGGCCAAAGGCCTGAGAACATGGAACAGGAGGCTTCTGTAAGTCCTGGAGTGTAAAGACCCTAAAACCGGGTGCTCTGATGTCGAGGGTGGGAGAAGCTGGTTTTCTCAGGTCAAGAAGTGGAGGGACTTCACCCTTCCCCTGCCTTTCTGCTCTAACCAAGCCCTCAGTGAATAGGCTGTTGCCCGCCCTCATTAGTGAGGGCAGATGTTTATGCAGCCCACCAATTCCCATGCTCATCTGTTCCAGCAGCACCCCACAGATATTTCACCAGCTACCTGGGTATCCCTAAGCCTGGTCAAGTTGACACCTACAATGAACCATCACTTGGCCCTTCTCAGCCATCCTGGGGTAGCCCATGTCTTGCATGGTGGAAGCTGGCACCCTGAGTGTCTCTAAGTCACTTGGAGGGAAATATGTGAATATTGTGTACACGCTTGAACTGCTCGCATATAAAAGACGTGCAAAGAGTCTATGGAATTTCTAAGCCATGGCCAAAAGGAATGGGATCACATAGGGAACCAGCAGGGAGCACCCCTCTGGTGGGCAGTGGTGGGAGCACTGGGGTGTGGGTGGCTGGGACATGGGGCAGGAGCAAGAGGAGAGGCCATGAGGGACCAGGAGCAAAGAAAACTGATAGGCACTGGGAACTAAAAACCCATCAATTTTCCCCTAAGCCCTCATCACACTCAAGAAGGTGGGACACGGAGAAACAGGATGTGTCATAGCTGTGGTGCACACACTCTGAGCCACGCCATCAGTGCTTCCTCTGTCAACATTATCTGATTTAGATATCAGCCCAGTTCTCTGCCACCCCAGTGCTCACTGTGCACGCTCCCGTCATGAAAACCGGACAGTGTGGGACACTTTCCAAAGGCCACAGAGCGTGCTGGCTTGTCCTCCCTCAGGAAAACTGAGATCAGTAAGATCAGCTGTCCTGAGACAATTGCCTTGGCCAAAAGGGTTGGGATGAATCTTCACCATGATTCCACATGTTCGTATGGACCCCGAGGGGACATGCCCCATGTTAACACCACGATCTCATTTCCTCCTCTTCGCCCCTTGAGAAGCAGGTCTGGTAGTGCAGAAAGAGCACAGGGCTTTGGACTCAGACATCTGGCTTTAAATACCAGCTACGCTAGGTACCCTGTTTTACTTTAGGCTTCCCTTACCAGGACAAAAAAGGGCTTTCAGACACAGATGAAGCTTCAGGGTAAATTAGAACAAGAAGTCTTTCTCGTGACATTTTATTCTCATTTGTCAGAAAATTATTGCAACCCTATGATAACAGTGGTACAACACCTGCCCCTTTGACGTAGCCCCTGGGCACTTCGGGGGAGGCACTCTGGAGGGCTCCTGGCACCTACGGGCTCTCTGCTGTCAGCCCACGAAGCAGCCTCCATCCCATCTGTCTCAGAGAAAACAGACCTGAGATGATGGATAGATATGCGGTTCAACCCCAAGTCTGCTGCTTCTCCTCCAGCTCCCCTTCCTTCATGCTGCGAATCTGGCTTCAGGAAATATTTCTGTCTCTCCATAGCATATCCAGCTACGCCTTTTGCCAGAAACAAAAAAGTGCATTCACTGACCCTGCCCACAGGAATTGGTCAGCTTTGTCTCAGCCAAAATGCTGCCAGCAGAGAACAAATATTAGGATTCCTAAACCTCAGAGCTCTCAGGAAGATGGGGAGCAGCACAAAATGGGGGTCCCAAACTCTGCCAGATTCTATTCACTATATTTGTGGTCTTGATGAAATGACCCAGCCTCAGTAGATTCAGCTTCTTTATATATAATACAAAAGAACAATACTCATATTTCTTGCTGAGATATTATCAGGCAGAACTTATAAACTTCAAAGAACGTAAGAGAGAGCCAGAGGTATACAGAACCATGGCAGAACAGCATGTTAGCCCTGTTATCACAGAACCACCACTGTTCATGTAAAAACATTTTGACAGTCTCTGGAAAAATCTCATCTAGTAGGAATAATCAAGTCTACCCAAGGAGGAATTATTAGAAAGGACATGAAATGCTTCGCTCATTTGACTATGGAACAATGTTTGATATTCTTTTTTTTTTTTTTTTTTCCTTTGGAGACAGAGTCTTGCTCTGTCACCAGGCGCCAGGCTGGAGTTCAGTGGCGCAATCCTGGCTGACTGCAACCTCCACCTCCTGGGTTCAAGCAATTCTCCTACCTCAGCCTCCTGAGTAGCTGGGACTACAGGCACGTGCCACCATGCCCAGCTAATTTTTGTATTTTTTAGTAGAGATAGGGTTTCACCATGTTGGCCAGGATGGTCTCGATCTCTTGACCTTGTGATCTGCCCACCTCAGCTTCCCAAAATGCTGGGATTACAGGCTTGAGCCACCGCGCCCAGCCCTCAATGTTTGATATTCTATATGCCCAGCAATGGGATTGCAGTGATAAAAAAGAAACACATAAACCTTTCCTCTAAAAGCCTACAGACTAGTAGGCATGGGACAGGGGAACCAGAAAAAGCAGATGGAGAAATCTCAACATTACTGGGGGTATGCAAGACATAGGAAGCGAGACATAAGTACCATTTTCACTTGCATCAGTCTCCTTGCTGTCCACAGAGTAAGGTAGAGTGGGTATCTATTGTTTTGTCTCCCCAACATCCAGCTGTTCTCTGATAAAGCTTCTGATTGGTTACTCACTCACTCCCATTCGCAGTTCAGGAGGTTGGGGTGGAGCCGGCCTTACCCCTAGGATCTAGGGTACGGACATGTTACCCAGGCTGTATCCATTATGCACCTCATCTGCCTGGCTTCAATGAACTGGGATAGGGATAGAGTTGCCACATAAAATATAGGCTGTCTATTTAATTTAATTCAAATAATTTGAACTTTAGGTAAATAAGTAATTTCTTATATACTTCTCAAATATTGCATGGGCAGACCTCTACTATGAAATTATTCATTGTTTATCCGAAATTCAAATTTGATGGACAACCTGTATTTTCATTTGTGAAATCTGGCAATCTTATTCAGAACGGCAAATGAGAGCCTTTCCTGGGACATTTTCGGTGTTGTTAGCAGACAGGCACTCTATCCCCTCCAGAACTGTGATAGCTGCGGTTACCCATCTTTGGGGGAGCCATCCTGAGAAAGGAGTTGACACACCAGGCAGAGCTGTGGGATGGGAAGAAGTACCCCCATCAGGTCTTCAGAGCCTCCCATCCAGCCGTCCTGATGGACCCCGGCCTTTCTAGATAGGGGAGCAGGGGATGCTCTTTTGCCACTTGCAACAGAAAGTGTCCTGTTCAGAACATTCTGCATTCCCAACTCTGTACAGCACCTCCAACTCCCCCCCATTTTAAGGGACTTTCTTCCTATCAAAATCTTTTTCATTCTTCAAAGAGTCCACTCAACTCCAATCTCCTCCAGAAATTGTTCACAGACTATTCCAAAAAACCTGCACACAGTACCCAGGGTCACACACACATGTCTCTTTTGTATCCTGGAATGTCATATGTCTGGCCCAAAAGGTTGGCTTATTTTAAAGACCTGGATACTCTCTAGGTTTCAGTTTTCTTCGAATCACCTGAAGCCCAATAACATTCTGGAGTAGATTCGTTTAACTGATTGTGAGCAAAAGCAAGGAGCGGTCATGACGAGTCAATACCGTCTTTCTTAAAGTGGCAGGATATCTTGTAAAGTCGCAGGTATGTGGGGTCAGGAGCCCAGGGTTTGAGTCAAGCCACTCTCACTGACACCTCTCTGGCCGGAACACCCTTGTACTCACAGGAGGACTTTTGTGAGTGCTCACTGTGGGTACTCATGTAGGTTCTCTCACCTTGTTTCCTCCTCTGTAAAGTACTGAGAGGTCCTGCATCTAGCATATGTTTCCAATTCCATAGTTCAGTGATCCAAACTCATGCTGATAGATCCAAGGATTGGCATAAGACAAAGAATAACTGGATTTCAGAAAAGTATTTTACAAAGTACTCATGAACTTTGGAGAATTTCTCTTTAGGAGAAATAGAGAAAAAAAAATCAAAATTCAATCTAAATGACAGGAGATTTGTACAACACGTGTATAAGAATCTATAGATGCAGGCATGCTTAGAGGTGAGATGTGGTCAGCAGGAGGGCTTGTTCTGTATCCTGGGATTTATCAACAATTCAAGATAATTGAAAGCACTCTTACCAACTTCCAGGTGGCACAGACCTGGGAGGAATGGCCAATACATTGGAAAAGAGAAACGAGATTCAAACCAATTTGATATTCCAAATCCTTAGTTTATGGCAAATTATATAAATGTATATATATCCAATTGGTTAAAAAATGAGCCAACCATGTAAATGCAAAATAGACATGTGGTTTATGTGAAAAAGACATGTTAGGTTTATGACAAGCTGAATATGAATCATCAGTAGCTGTCCAAAAAAGAAAGGCAATGTTAGCTTGTGTTATCAGCTCTGCAGAGCCAGGTTCAAGGGACAAAAGAGCTGGCTGTGCCCTGTGCCGAACGTATCCTTTTATTAAAAATATTATTAATGGGGCTCATCCTAAAGAGCTAAGAGTGTGATGGGATAAGTATGGAAATCGCCCTTTCATGGTTCATTCAGCTGTCCATGTTCTCATTCATTCTGCAAATAGACTCAGCCTTGATCAGTAGTGACCTGGAATCCTTTCTGAAGTGAGGTCGAAGTATAAATAAATTAATATAGACAAATGAATAACATATGCCATAAACTGTGCTCCAATAAAGTGGGAATTTCAGGCCCTCCACAGAGAGCTGGAAGAAAGGAGCTTACTGGGAACAGGGGGCAAAGAAAGAGGGAATCTGGGAGGGTGGGCCACAGCGATGGTGGCTTCAGGTCAGACCTTTCAAGGGAGAGGCTGAGTTCATCACACTCCACAGTTCAGGGCACTCTGACATATTTCCTTGTATTTACTGATTCATTTATTCCATTTCATCTCCGTTCCTCACCCAGGAGGCAATCCTTTTAATGGGTTTATGTGTGTCCTTTGATTTGTATGGGTTCTTGAAAAGCATGTATGATTGTTTTCAGTCTGTTTTTACATAAATGATGTACTATATATCTGATTCTCTTTCTTGCTTTTTTTTCATTCAAGTCTGTGTTTTCAGAACTAACCAGGTGACTGTGCAGTCCACCATCATTATTCATGATTCTGTATTTGTGAATTTGCCTACTCGGTAAAATGCATCTGTAACCCAAAAATCAACAGTCAAGGCATTTTCACAGTCACTCTTGGATACACTCAGAGCACTGAAAGACTTGCGCTGCCAGACATGGAAGCCCCAGCAGAGGTAGAATAAGACAGCATTCTGCCTTCTTATTTCTGCTCTCATCATGTAAACAACTGTCCTTTTTGCAGTCTGTTTAGTGCTACACTTTTCACATTTTTCTGCTTTTGGGGGATAATTCTGCTGTTGGAAATGGCCCCGAAGCATAGTACTTAGTGCTGTCTAGTTTCCTAAGTGCAGTCGGCAGTGATACCCCTAATGAAGAAAACACAAGTATTGAAGAAGCTTCATTAAGCATGGGAGTTGGTGCTGTTGGTTGCGAGTTCAATGCTAATAAATCAACAATATAGATGAAATAAAGTGCCTTTAAACAGCAGCACACATAAAGCAAGGTTATATATACTGATAAGTTGATGAAAGTGTTGTGACCCGTGGCTCACAGGAACCTAACTCTGTATGTCCCCTAGAAGCAATAGTGCAGTGTTTACTAACTCAGTGTTCACAGACTACAGAACAGAGCTATTGTAAATAACAAAAATTGACTGTACCTCTCTTTCATTTCTCACTGCTGTGTAGTATTCCATATCACACTTTGTGTTATTTATACATTTCTCCAGTAATGGACACACTCAGTCCCCATAATCAAGACTATAACAAGCATCCTCCTGTATCTTCCTTCAGAGACCAGTGTGAGAATTTCCCCGGAGGCATTCCCAGGAATGGGATCTCCTAGTCCTAAGGTAAGTACATTTTACCAACTAGTGCTGGATTGCTCTAAAGAAGAGATACCCCATTTACCTCTTAGCAGCATCGTACAAGAGTCCTGTCTTCCCTAGAGCCCTGCCATGACCTACCTGCCTGCCATCTTCAACTTTCTAATTTTTGCCAATGTGATGGGTATAAAGTCATAGTTCATTATAGTTTTTATTTTATGTCTCTAATCAAATGAGTCTGAGCATTTATTCATTTGCTTATTATCTTGTATTTCCTGTTTTGTGAATTGCCTATTCGTACTCTTTGTCCATTTATCTGTTGAGGTCCCTGTGATTAATTTGTAAAAGTTTCTTGTATACTTTAGATATTTGAACCATGTAAGATGTTGGCATTTTAAATATATTCTCCTGAGTTTTCATTTGCCTTTAATTGTGTCCATGATTTCTTCATTAAATGGAAATCCTTAATGTTAATATAATCAAGGAATATAACTTTGAACCTGAGTCCTGAAAGTTGGGTGATATCTAGCAGGAGAAGGAGAGGTGAAAGTTTAGGCGTAAGCTTCAATACGAGAGGTCCTATCATTGAAGAGCCAAAGGCAACTGAAATTTTTTCAAACAGAAAAGATAAAATACAGACAGCAGAAAAGCTATTTCATTCGAAGGGCTGTATGTCAAGGATGCTTTAGA
This sequence comes from Sapajus apella, assembly GCF_009761245.1. Taxonomy (NCBI): domain Eukaryota; kingdom Metazoa; phylum Chordata; class Mammalia; order Primates; family Cebidae; genus Sapajus; species Sapajus apella. The sequence continues at coordinate 3,751,622 of NW_022436972.1, read as the reverse complement.
CTTAGTCTATCCCCAAGTAACAAAGAGTTCCCTGGGTGATGGGAGCTCCCAGTTCCTCCAGATGGCCATGCACAGGCTGGAAGAGCATCATGAGTGCCACATGGAACCATAGCCTTTATAAGCCCTGAAGGTACTGACAGTTCTGACTGCTTAGAGCCTGTGGATGGTATAGAAGAGGAAGAAATTCCACAGAGATTGTTCTGTCCCTTAACCAAGCAATTCCTCCTTCCCATGCAATGTTCACCTGGCTATGCTAGTCTTCGCAGCATCTCTCAACAAGTAGGAGCATTTTCGTATTGCCCACTCCACTTCTTTCTTACACAGGCACACTCATTAATCTCATGGACGTGGCATTAGGCAAACCCTTTCTGTGACTTTTTGTTTTAATTCACAATTTAGGCTTCTAATTGGCTCCCCTAATTCTAGGTTCTAAATCTGGAGAAAGGTACAGGAAAGGGTGAAGATAAAATGTCGAATAGACCCCAGTACAGTCGTGAAGCAGTCAGAAAAGAGAATTTCTGTCTTTCATTCACTCATTCATTCATTCATTCATTCACATTGATTGTACGCTAGTGAGTGTATCCTCCATGCCAAGCACTGGGTGTAGGACTGGAACAGGATGAACAGCAAGAGTGAGAAGAACAGATGTTGTTCAACCCTCATGGAGCTTATAGTCTAAGGGGGCAAACAACTACGTAACACCAAATCTACAAATGTATTCACACTGCCACCCACCTTCTCCCTCCTGCCTTCCTTTAAAATTAGTGAGATGAATAAGAGACATGCAAATTAGAATCAAATAAAACTACCCTTGCGTTTACTGCATTGGCAAATATCGAGGAGTTTGATGGCATATTCTGTTGGTAGGCTGTAGGACAACAGGCAGGTTTGCACATTGCTGGTGGGAAAGCAAATGGGTGCAGCTCCTATGGAGGGAAATTTGGCAATATGGAGCAAAGTTACATATGCGTTTAACCCTTTCACCTAGCAATCCCACCCCTAGGAAATTTTCCCTAAGATGGGTGAAAATACAATATGCATGCAAAGCTATTTAGTATAGTACCTCTTTGTAATAGCCAAAGATTAGAAAAACAAACCAAACGTCCATCACTAGTTGAAGAAGCCAAATCCACACAACGGAGAACCAAGCATTATAAAAAGGGAACAAGGAATGCTGTACATCCTAGTATGAGAAATTGGAAAAGTTGAGAATAGTGTGCAGAATATGCACCTTATATCTTAGAATAGGAGTGAATAGTGTATATATATATATATACTATTTTAAAGTTTTAATGGAAGGATGTACCAAAAACTAACACACATACTTATGTGTGTAGGAAGGAGGAAACAAGGTGATCAGTAAGACAATAGATCTTATTTTACAAATTTGACTTTGCAGCCAATGAAATGTTTTATTAAACAACATTTAATAAGCAAAGCATGTTTCCCCAAAATATTGAAATCAGAATAAAACAACTGAGCTTAAATGTGTATAAATATGGTGGCTTAACCACACAAAGAGAAATTATTTCGGATGACTTCAAAACATAGTAATTTTTTATTTATTTATTTATTGAGATGGAGTCTTGGCATGACCTTGGCTCACTGCAACCTCTGCCTTCCAGGTTCAAGCAATTAACGTGCCTCAGCCTCCCAAGTAATTGGGATTATGGGTATGCATCACCACGCTCTGCTAATTTTTGTATTTTCAGTAGAGATGGCGTTTCACCATGTTGGCTAGGCTGGTCTTGAACTCCTGACCTCAGGTGAACCTCCTGCCTCAGCCTCCTAAAGTTCTGGGATTACAAGCATGAGCCACCATGCCCTGCCAAAACATAGTAATTAAACTGTTTGTCTTTATTAGGATTCATATCCCAAGGATTAAAAGAGTCACAAAGAAACCCAAAACTGTTTCCAACAATATTATGGTTAGCAATATTTAAATTAATTACTAACATTACTAGTAATGATATTATTATTATAGTTGATGTTGTTATTTTGGAGTTTTCAAATATATAAAATGATTCTATTTTAACTATATGTGTAATAAAATAACACAGGTATGTGCAATAAGATAAACCAAATAATTCATTATAATAAATTTAATGGCCAAGAACAAAAGCTTTTAGTGTAAACAAAAAGAAATAATGCCAAAACTCATGGTGTATTTTCTCTTAGAGTTTTTTTTTCTAGTTTTATCCACTGAAAAGTTCTAGAAACAGTAATCACCTGGTAACAATGAGTATCCCTATCAACCACATTATGATCTTGGAACATCATTTTCCACTAAAAAGAGCTAGAAGCCCTTGTAGAAATGGCGGTTTACACGCCTGGAACAAGATGAACCTGGAACATTTTATTAAACCAAAAAGGAAGAAGGTCATCAAACGATTGGAGATTGCTTCAAATGGCCCAGGAGTCGTCTGGAAGGGACTGCTTCTGGCCAAAGATGGGGAAAGTTAATCATCAGAAGGATTAACAATCGCAATGGATAGAGACGTATTAAACACCTAAAAATCCACAATTCTAATCATGCTGACTTTACAAAACCTCACTGGTCGCCTTGGAAGACAATAGGGAGCCACTCCATATTCTAGAAACTAGTAAACACAGGGAAAGAACCAAGCACACATTTTGTATTTCCTCTACGAACTGCACCTCAGGATAACCAAGTACTCGGTGGGAAAGTCACCCCCCACCCCAAGATTCCCATCAAAAGCAGCGGAAGAAATACCTATTGGTTTCATGCAGCCGCCATAACAAAGAACCATACACTAAGTGGTTCAAACAGCAGCAGTGTACTGTCTCCTGGTTCTGGAGGCTGGAAGTCGAAGATCAAGGTGTTGGCAGGGCCGTGCTCCCTCTGAGGGTGCTAGTGAAGGGTCTGGGCCAGGCCCTCTCCTGGCTACAGCAGCAGAACTCCAGTCTTCACTCACATTCTCCCTGTGCGCTTGTGCATCTGCCTCTGCGTTCAAAAGTCTTCTTTTTACACCACCAGCTCTATTGGATACACGGCCCACCCTACTCCAATACGGCCTCATCTTAACAAACTCCATCTGCAACAACCCTATTTCCAAGTAAGTTTACAGCTGAGGTTAGGATGGGAGGATAGGACTTCAACATACGAATTTTGGGGTAACACACTTTACTCCGTGACGGAATGATGGAATTACAATAATGGCCATCCACAACTGCCAAGACCACGGGTAAAGAGCTGATGAGGGACTTGCAGGATGGAGCAGGTGGGCCCCACCAAACCCCGCTATCAGTCTTAACCCCACTAGACTCAGGAAAACCTACATGATGGCCCTGATGTGATGTAACAGGAAACAGAGAAACCTGGGAAGCACTCTTGCCTCTCCCTGCTCCAAACCCCCACCCCAAACCCCAAACCAAACCAAACCAAACTGACAAAAATTCACCACCACCAGACCTGAATCTTCAGATGTTAGATGGAAGCTGGCAACTTGGAGGAGTTTATCAGTGAGAGAAGAATGTGTTATATGACACCTCAGATATGTCATCAGCAAAATCCAGAAGGTGTGAAGTTCTCTAAGACAAAGATCTGGTTTCCTCAACAAATGTTAAGGGGAAAAAAATAGAAGGAAGAAGCCCCTTTTAAAAAGCATGTCAGCCAAATTCAGTATGTGCGATTGTTTTGCTTTTGATCTGAACAAGCCAGCTGTTAAAAATAAAGGCACGTAAGGGACTATTGAAATTTATATACTGAGTAAATACTTCATGATGCTAATAAATTATTAAGTGTGATAATAGTTTGTTATAATTTTTTAACTCCTCATTTTAAGGGATACACACTGAAGTATTTGTGAATAAAAAGTTATAATATCTTGGATTTATTTCCAAATAATCTGGAGAGGGGTGATACATTGGGTGGGATTATAGATGAAACGAGATTGGCCCTGTGGTGAAGCTGGGGTGGTGGGAATACAGGATTTCAGCATACTATTTTCTTTGCTTCTGTGGGTTTACAATTTTCGATAATAAAGTGTTAAAAAATTGATGAGGTGGCTCTCTCCTATAAAAGTCTTATCTACTCATCTCTGTTCTGGATGCCGTTCCATCTTCTCTTCTCAAGGATTTAGCTCTCTGTTTATTGCTTCTGAGCATTGTAAATCTCTCTCTCTTTCAATCTCTCTCTCTTTCTCTTTTAATCTCTCTCTTTCCTGAGTCATCTCCACAGATTATAAACATGCTCCACCAACCCCACCCAAAAAAAAAAAAGGAAAAAATGGAAAACCAACTCTTGTTTCTCCCCTGGGTCCTTCTGTCTTCATCCACCCAATTATTTTATTCCCCTGCACAGCCCTAACTTCTCTTCTTAGAGGTAAACTTCCTAATTCCTCACCATCCATTCACTCTCCAATCCACTGCAATCTGGCTGCTGCTGGAACATGGGCACCGTGTTCCATGACGTCCACATGTTCCATGGCCTCTGCATGTTCTATGACCTCTGCATGTTCTATGACCTCCATGTGTTACATGACCTCCACATGTCCCATGACCTCCACATGTCCCATGACCTCCACGTGTCCCATGACCTCCACATGTCCCATGACCTCCATGTGTCCCATGACCTCCACATGGTCCATGACCTCCACGTGTTCCATTACCTCCACATGTTCTATGACCTCCCCGTGTTCCATGACCTTCACAGCATCCACTGCAGCAGCCGCTGCTCTGCCTGACCTGGTTCCATGTCGCTCTCCTACTGCACACTCTGGCCCTGTCCATCTGTCCTCCCTCACTAAATGTCCCTCTTCCCTGACTCACAGCACTCCCTCCATGCAGCACTTTCAGTTCCTCCAACTCTCCCTATGACATCCCAGGCGCAGCACTGCCCCCAAAGCACTTCCCTAGGGAGGCTCCTCTCACACCTCAGGTCTTCAGGGTGAACTTCACTATCCTTTTGCCCAATGAGGTCCCTCATCCAGTCCTTGTCATTGCATCCACTTCCTTTCTCTTATAGCACTTATTACAAATTGCAATCATCTTTTTTTATTTGTTTATTGCTTGATGGACTCTCAACTCAACATGGAGAGAAACCAATTGGTTCTGTTCATTCCTGTCATCCCAGCAAATAGTACGGTTTCTGGCACACAAGGGCATGTAAAAATATTTGCTGAATGGAAACATTAAATGATACATTAATCAAATGATTACCCAAATTAGTATAATTGCAAATTGTGAAAAGCAGTATGGAAATAAGGCACTTTTCAATTCTTGATCTGGTTTGAGAGGGAGGGTCCCCAAAGCTTCCTGGAATTGCATTGAGCTGAGGTCTGGAGTGGAGGGATGTGCAGGGGAGACGTGGGGCAAATCTAAGAAGAAAAGGTCAGCAGAGCCCAGCGAAAAGCCTCAAGGACTTTTGAAACCAAAAAGCCACCTAAGGATCCGAGATTCCTGGTTTCCTTTACAGGCGAGTCTGTGGGTGATTCTTAGGAGTGAGTGGGTCATAAGGGGAAGTCAAGGTCAATGTTGTCCAGGCTACATTTAACACTTGTTTACCAGCAGACGAGGATGCTCTAGCAAGTTTTCCTGCTCTTCCGTGTGTGGAATGCTTTAGGGAGCAGTCAGGGCTGAGGCAAAGCCTTGGCCCCAAACACCGGCTGAGCTGGGGAAGCTTTCTCCATGCCCCAAGATGGGAGCTGCCGTCTGCCTTCACCTTTCATCCTCCTGTGTGATTGTGATACAAGCCATATTGACACAAACAGAACGTCAGATACTGTCTAATTCACTTTTGCTCAACAGACCTCCTGTGCTCAGATCTCTAGGTTTTGCCTTAGGGATGGTCAGAGTTCAAACATACCTTCCCTAAAGCCAGCTTTTAAGGACAGGAATCAGAGGTTTTATGAGGCCAACAACCACCAAAAGAGGTGGGAGATTGCAGATGCTTCAAACAGACCCTGAAGGAACAAAGGATGGATGAAGGGCTTCTGAAAGTCATCCAAATACGCATGCACGTGCGCGCACACACAAGCACACAGACATGCACACATATGCACATACAGACACACACACATAGACATGCACACACACACACGCACATACACACAGACACACACACAGGCACACACAGACATGCACAAACACACTCACACATGCACATGCACACAGACACACACACAGACACACACACACACAGGCACACATAAACACACACACGCACACATGCACATACACACAGACACACATACACACAGGCACACACACAGACATGCACACACACACATGCACACACACACATGCACATACACACAGACACGCACACATGCACGCACACACACAGACATGCGCACACACACGCACACATGCACATACACACAGAAACACACACACAGGCACACACACACAGACACGCACACACGCATGCACACACACACAGAGAAAAAGCAAAAAGATTCCTTGAATACATAACCTGTCCTCTGACTCGGTAACTCTGCTCCTCAGAACCAGCTCTATGGAAGTAATCAGAGACAGGCAGTAATGCACTAGTATGACTGCTTTAATGCTATTCACAAAGTAAAAAAACTAGGCAAACCTATGTCAGAAACAAGGAGAGGGTTAAATAAATTAGAGCTTGCCTAAACTAGTATGTAACCATTACAATTATGTTTATAAATAAACTTTAATTGCTTAGAAATGCTTGTGATATTAAATGAAAATAATAAAATGAATAAATAACTATAAAATATGAACTCAAATATTTGAGTTTCTCTATATATTAGATGGATGGATGCAAAGGAAAAAAGATTAGATAGAAATCATAATTATAGTTATTTCTGATTGGTGAAAATTGTGTTATTTTAATTTTTTATACTTTGATTTTTACCAAACACATATTATACAATGATAAATAAACAGTTAAGAACCTTCTTTATTTATTCATGTTTTTGTTTACTGTAGTAAAAATAAACATAACAGGCTGGGCACAGTGGTTTACACCTGTAATCCCGGCACTTTGGGAGGCCGAGGCGGGCTGATCACCTGAGATCAGGAGTTGGAGACCAGCCTGGCCAACATGGAGAAACCCCATCTCTACTAAAATTACAAAAATTAGCCAGGCATGGTAGCAGGCACCTGTAATTCCAGTTACTTGGGAGGCTGAGGCAGGTGAATCTCTTGAACCTGGGAGGCGGAGGTTGCAATGAGCTGAGATTGTGCAACTGTACTCCAGCCTGGGCAACAGAGTGAGACTGCATTTCAAAAAACAAATAAAAAGACGTAACATAAAATTGATCAGTTTAACCATTTTTAAGCACACATTTCATCAGCATAAAGTACACTCACCTTGTTGTGCAACCCTCACCACCATTCATGTTCAGAAGTCTTTCACCTTCCCAAACAGAGACTCTGTAACCATTAAACACTAACTTTCATTTCCTCCTCCCCCAGCCCCTGGCCACCACCATTGTGTACTCTCTGTCTCTATGGATTTGACTGTTCTAGGTACCTCCTATGGGTGGGATCGCATAGTATTTGTTCTTCTGTGTCTGGCTTATTTCACTTAGCATAATGTCCTCAAGGCTCATCCATGGCTGACTCATTTTTTAAGTATTTGAGTGTTACTCCTACAATCTGTTAGGTCACAGTGTCAATCTACAGAAATCTACAAGGTCTTTTGTGTGAGACTCGATGGACTCAAATATTTTGTTTATAACGTAAGGGTTCCTCTCACAGAGCCTCTGGAAGGGATGTGAAGAAGCCGTATTAACATCACCCACCCATGAATGTCCGCCTCTACTTTGCCACCAGGAGCACCAGGCAGCTGGAGATGTCGCATTTCTGTATTTAGTCTTGAGAAGTGGTGAGTGGAAGATGAAGCTAGGATTCATTTTGATTAGAAAAAAATCTGGAAGGAGCTTTGAAAACATCTAATAAAATCCTCGTGTTTCACAGAGGCCCAGGGGACCTACATGAATTGCTTCCAATTGCACAAGGTGGGCAGTACAGAATCATGATCACAAGTATCAAGCTTGACTTCTATTCCAGCCCAGCCAGCATCTGGGAACCATGTGACCCTGTGGAGATTACTTCAGAAACCCAGATCCCAGCTCCTCATCTACAATATAGGTGCTGCTATGTTTTGAATGTGTCCCCCAAATTTCACGTGTTGGAAACTTAATCCCCAATGTGGTAGTATTAAAATCACCTTTAAGAGATCATTAGATTGGCCAGGCACAGTGGCTCATGCCAGTAATCCCAGCACTTTGGGAGGCCTCCGTGGGCAGATCCCAAGGTCAGGAGATCAAGACAATTTTTGCCAACATGGTGATACCCCATCTGTACTAAAAATATAAAAATTAGCTGAACGTGGTGGCATGTGCCTGTAGTCCCAGCTACTCGGGAGGCGGAGATTGCAGTGAGCTGAGATCGCATACTGCACTCCAACCTGGCAACAGAGAGAGGCTTTGTCTAAAAAAAAACCCCCAAAAACAAAAAGAGGTGATTGGATCATGAGGGCTCTGCCAGCATGAATAGACTAATCTGTTTATAAATTAATGGGTTAATGGATTAATGAGTTATCATGGGAGGAGAGCTGATGTCTTTATAAGAAGAGAAAGAGAGACCTGAGCACATGAGCACACTCAGCCCCTCGCCATGTGAGGCCACCTCAGGACTCTGCAGAGAGTCCCCACCAGCAACAATACCTGCACCAGATGCACCCTGTCACCTTGGGACTTCTCAGCCTCCCTAACTATAAGCAACAAGTGCCTTTTATTTATAAATTATCCAGTTTCAGATATTCTGTTGTAAGCAACAGAAAACAGACGAATGCAGGCACCATAACTGCAACTATTTCATACAATTGGGCAGGTACAATTTAAAGTGCCTGAATTAATGCCTGGCAATGATAAAAAAATTAATAAATGGTAAGTCCTATTATTATTATTATTAGAATCAGGATCTTGCTCTGCCACACAGGCTACAGTGCAGTGGCAACATCATAGCTCACAGTATCCGTGACCTTCTGGGCCCAAGCAATCCTCCTGCCTCAGCCTCACAAGTAGCTAGAACTACAGGCATGTGCCACCATGCCTGGCCAAAATGCTATTATTAAATCAAATTTATTATTATTGTTAGGACAGGAGATTCCATCTACATGAGTTTGTGTCTGTGCTGGAGGAATAAGGAAGCAGGCACCCAAATCACTGTTTTCCAACTTATAAAGTTCCAAGCCCAGTCTTAAATACTCGTCCTTAGATGTGCAAAAAAAAAGTCAATATTTTCTGTACTCATTTTGGAGTACAAGTGAATCCTCTTTCCAACAGAAACATTTTAGTCACAACAATAATATACTATATATATGTACATATTTAGTATAAAAATACATAGAGTATTATATATATATTTTATATATACATATGTATTTGAGACAGGGTCTATCTCTCTTGCCCAGGCAGAAGTTCAGTGGCACAAACATGACTTACTGCAGCCTCAACCTCCTGTGTTTAAACAGTCCTCCCACCTCAACTACCCAAGTAGCTGGGACTACAGATATGCATCATCATATCTGGCTAATTTTGTTTTATTTTTTGTAGAGACGAGGTCACACTGTGTCAGCCAGGCTGGTCTCAAACCCCTGAGCTCAAGCAATCAGCCCGCCTTGGCCTCCCAAAGTAATAGGATTATAGGTGTGAGCCACCACGTCCAGCTCCAAATTACATTTAATATGAAGGGACAAAAAGCCTACATTTCTGGAACTTTCCATACGTTGTAACTTTCAAGATTAGTCACAATTCCCTTCAAAGCCCAGATGCATAACCTTCTGCTGCTTGTCCTCCTCCTTCAAAGGTGTCTGTGTGTTCACAGAGTTTTCCCATCTGTTTCTCCCACTGCAGAAAGATCTCTGTGCTGCTACACTCTGGTTGTCTGCCTTGCCTGGCCGAGGGGAGACACCCAGATGGCTTCTCCACACAGGGTTCTGCCGCCCAAGCCCCAAAGCACAGGGAGTGGTCCAGTTAAAAACCTGGGCACGTAAGGAAAGGATTAAAAGAAAGCATTAAAGGCCAACTCTGTTCTCTTTTAAAAAGAGAGAGAGAGAGAGAGAAGAAGAAGAAGAAGAAAGAAGAAGAAATGAAAAAAAAAATAGCAGCAGGTAAATATTGTATTTCTGGTTCTCTTGTGCTAAGGCATATGGGCAGCTGTTTTGAATGGGCTTAGCAACTACTCATTTTCAGTGGAACCTCCTTGATGGACTAGAATGAACGAGAAAGAATGCCTTGAGAAGAAGACTCATTATTCAGGCACAGCCCAGCCTTGCTCCTTTAAGCCGCCTGCTGCCTTCCTAGACATTGTGGGTGAGGCGAGCCGTGCCCGAAGAAGTTGCCTCTTTCAGAGGGCATCTGTGTGAGTGCGGACATAGGCAGGCTCGGGCACCAAGTGTGCTCTTCAAGGGTGTCGTTTTCATTCCAAAGCGTTGAAGTGTCCTATTCATTTCTAAAAACATGTGTGCCAGCTTCGTGTCTTGCTCAGGGGACACAAAATGAATCACAATGGGGAGGAAAGTAACCAGAGTCCACATTTCCTAATTATGTCTGTTTTCTCTCTCGCATCCCTTCCCACTCCCGCTCTTAGCCCCACCCTCCTGCAGCCCCGTTAACATGACAGGTTTGGAAAGGTTTTCCCCGTGTGCCCTCTTGGCAGTCCCTCCGGGTTTCTGCGCTGCTTATGAATTCAGGATGCACGGGCCGTGCATCGGTGCTGCTCCCTGGCTTGGCTGAGACCACCTGCCTCTGCCAAGGACTTTGAAAGATGCAAGCTGGAAGAGGAAACAATATCTCTGTTGAGAACGACTGCCCTTGGCCTGAAACCGTCAAACAGGATTTATTGGGAAAGGAGGAGAGAAGGCAGGAGGAGGAAAAGAATATACAGAGTGTATTAAGTAAACACATGTCCAGGTATGGCTCAGCCTTGCAGGGGATGGCAGTGAAAATAGGAACCTTGGGCCTCTTTTCAGCACACGGCCTAATGGAAACTTCTACTTGAAGACAGATTACAGAGGTTCATCCTCAACAAGCATGCTGGGCACCATCCCGGGCCTTCTGTAGATGTGGTCTTATTTAATTCTCCCAAGGAACACTGGCAGGGTTGTCCCATTATTTCTGATAAAACTGAGACTCGAAAAGTCAATGCAACCACAAAGGCTGCAGCTCCAATGACTCAGATCTTCTGACTGCAAGCCCAATGGTTACCCGCCTCCACCAGAAAAGAAAAAGTAATCACTCTGAAAAATTATGGCTGGGCGCGGTGGCTCACACCTGTAATCCCAGCATTTTGGGAGGTCGAGGTGGGCAGATAACTTGAGGTCAGGAGTTCGAGACCAGCCTGGCCAACATGACAAAACCCCGTCTGTACTAAAAATACAAAAATTATCCAGGCATGGTGGCAAGTGCCTGTAATCCCAGCTATTCAGGAGGCTGAGGCAAGAGAATTGCTTGAGCCTGGGAGGTGGAGGTTGCAGTGAGCCGAGATCACACCACTGCACTCCAGCCTGGGGGACAAAGTGAGACTCTGTCTCAAAAAAAAAAAAAATTACCTGGCATTGTAATTATCCATGGTAATGTAAATGTTAATGTTGGAGAAACTGGGTGAGAACTCTTCGCACAATCTTTGCAACTTCTCCATAAACCTTAACACTATTCCAAAATAAAAAGTTTATTTTAAACAAATAGGCCACAATCTGGCAGTATAAACACTTCCAAAAGGGATGCAATACAGATAACGCCTGTCAGCCTGCTGTTTTGTCCATCCCTAAATTGGCGTTGAGTAGCACAAGGCAGCACAGTCAGCATTGTTAAATGCCACCAGGGCTGTGCAGCTCACAGGAAGAAAACCACAGGGGGCCGTGCAGTGCAGTAATCGGGGGCCTGATGCAGACTGGGGGGGTCATGAACAGCTTTTCTGAGAAAATAGTATGCACATATTTTAACTTACTGATTTATGAGTGTGCTGATAAAGCATATTATATTGTTATGTGTTGTATTAGTGTGCTCTCGCACTGCTATAAAGAAATACTTTATACTGTGTAATTTATAAAGAAAAGAGGTTTGATTGGCTCACAGTTCTGTAGGCTATACAGGCAGCATAGTGGCTTCTGCTTCTGAGTTGGCCTCAGGAAACTTACAGTCATGGTGGAGGGCAAAGGGGAAGCAGGCTCATCTTACGTGGCTGGAGCAGGAGCAAGAGAGGAGTGGGAGATGCTAAAGACTTTTAAACAACCAGATCTTGTGATAACTTACTCACCACCATGAGAACGGCACCAAGGGGATGGTCCTAAACCATTCAGGAAGCATCTACCCACATGATCCAATCACCTCCCACCAGGCCCCACCTCCAGCACTGGAATTACAGTTCAACGTGAGATTTGGGTAGGGACACTGATCCAAAGCATTTCACACGTTGAAACTACTTTCAGTGTGTGCTGTGTCTTTTAGCCTTATCGTATCTTTGCCATAAAAAATATACTTAAAAAAAATTACAATTAGCAGCCTCCCTCAGTCTCTAAGATGACAGAGAGACTGTCACATTAGAGGTTAGTGTGATTTGGGGGAAGAAGACATTTTGGAACCAGAAAGACGTGAGTTCAAACCTCAGTGAACAGACGAAGGTATCTGGCTGCACAATCTTGGATGATTGTTCTGGGTCTCTCAACTTCAGGTTCTTCCTATGTAGAGACAACCGTACCTACTTGACAGTCTCGTGAACATTAAAATACATAAATAGATGGTATTTACTGGTATCTTGTATGTGCTCAGGAAAGGAATGAATTAATGAATGATTACATATTATTGAGATTTAAAATTTAAAATTCACTAGGTGCAGTGGCTCACACCTGCACTTCTAGTGACTCTGGAGGCTGACGTAAGAGGATGGCTTCAGCCCAGGAGTCTGAGGTTGTAGTGAGCTAGGATCATGCCACTGCAGTCCAGCCTGGGCAACATAGCAACACTCCATCTCTACAGAAAAATTTAAAATAATAAAAAATTAGTTGGGCATGGTGGTGCATGCCTGTAAGTCCTAGCTACTTGGGAGGCTAAGGTGGGAGGACTGCTTAAGCCCAGGAGTTCAAGGCTGCAGTGAGCTATAAGTAAGCCACTGCACTCCAGCCTGCACGACAGAGTGAGACCCTGACTTTGAAAAATAACAATAAATTCACACCTAATTTAACAAAAATATCAAGCATTGATAAAGGGAAAAGTCTACTGGTTAATCTATTGGTTAAAGAAATTAAATGAAGAATCATGGCAAATTCTACAGTTCTTATCAGGCAGTGTCTTAAGCTGATCTTGAGCACAGTGGGGCAACCAGGCACAGGTGTGAGTGTTGGGTATCAAACAGACATGAAAGCAGCTCATCTCCCCCACAGAGGCTCACTGTGAGCAGAGCCAGATTGACACAGGCACTTAGAGCTGCGGGCCCTGTAGGCTTCTGGTGGCAGGACTGTGGGAAGTCCCAGTGGGGCAGGCAGAAGTATTTCTATGCTGACATTGGGATTGTGGCTGTGATTTTTCATCAGGCTCTAAAATTCTTCACCCTTGGTCTTCTGTTTTGTTTTTAGAGATGGAATCTTGCTATGTTGTCCAGGCTGGTTTCAAATTCCTGGCCTAAAGGGATCCTCCTGCCTCAGCCTCCCAAAGTGCTGAGATTACTGGCAAGAACCACAAGTGTATGGCCCACCCTTGGTCTTTGAAGGGACATAGAATGCCAGAGAGTTGTCTAAGGAGGGCCCCCATGACCAGCTGCAGCACTTAGCTGTGCCAGAGGGGCAGACAGCCAGCCTGCCAATGGGTGGCACGTCCCTCGGAGGAGCATGTCCCCTTCCACATGGGGATATGGCATCCTGGAGAAGCATAAAATCTCCTTATCTTCTTGCAGGGCCAAACTGCCTTTTTTTATTAGCTATCTCTATACCAGGCTGTTGTCTTCACTGTCTCATAAAATTAGCCTGACAGCCAAGGAAAGTGAAGGCAGACGGATGGCCTGAATTTATTAGCCTGAATCTGATTTCCCAAAGGGTGACCTGGAAGAAGTTCTGCCTATCACTCACTCGGGTTTCTTTATTCTCACTCACTCTGTCCTCAGCAGAAAATGCCGTGTTGTTGCAGAAGGGAAGCTCACGTCTGGGCCAGCCTCCTCTCCTGTAAAATGTGTATACGTGAGGGGTAGGAGGTGGGCAGGGGTGGACTAGATCAGTGCTTCCCAAAATCTGTCTGAATCTCAATCAGCTGTTTACAAATACAGATTCCTGGGTCCCATCTCTAATGTGCTAAGTGCAAGGCTAGTCAGGTAGAACCCAGAAATCTGAATTTTTGAAAGGTCTCCTTGATGGTTTTGCTAATCAGTCAAGATTGGGCATCATGGATCTGCCAGGTTACTTTGGTCTGGAATATTCTAGATTCTGGAAGCCCAGCTCCTCTCCTAAACCATAGTTGTCAGTCCCATCTCTGCATAAATACTAGAAATAATTTCCTAACAACCCAGAGAAGTTCTACAATCAAAGGAGTTTGTTTGCTTTCCCATGACCATTTTTGCCTAAGATGGCTTCAAAATTTTCTCTTCCCCACAGATCACTTGGCGTCAGGGACAAAAACACACTTTGGCCGTGTCCACCCGAGGTGCGGCCTGAAGCTCAGCAGTGCTGGCATCACCTGGGAACTCCTTAGAAATGCTGATTCTGGGGCCCAGCCCCAGACCTTCTCCTGAATCACAATCTCCACTTAACCGGGATCCCCGGGCGACTCGTGTACAGTGAAGTCTGAGACAGCGCCGGTGTCGATGACTGGCTCTCAAGTGGGCTGCATTTAGAAGCATCTGGAGAGTTTTTAAAACTACTGATGCTTGTGTCCCAAGCCCCGGGATCAGGGAGGATTTTAAATTCCCCAGGTGACTCTAATGAGCAGCCAAGCAACAGCTGGATAAATGGTTTAAAATTAAAAGGCAAATGAGCTTTGGGGAAGGAAAATGGAGGGAGCTGTGGTGGGGGGTTCTGTATTCATCACTGGTTTGGCTTTCTTCCTTCATTAAACTGATAAAATCATAAAACAGAGAAAGAAACAAAGATTTCTTCCACAAACAGAACTGGCCCTGAAGCCCTCCTGAAACTGGCAGACAGGAGGAAAGCAAGGCGGAGGATGCTGGGATATGAACTGTCTCACTGCCGTCAGACCATTTCCAGTTTCCCTTGGAGCCGGGGCAGATGGAGCAGCATTTTCGCAGACAGGCTGGTCCCTCCCCAGCCGTGGAGCAGGGCATTCCCAAGTCACAGACACTGTGAGAGTACACCCCGTGACATGGAAACCTCTCTCTCTAATGCGAAAGTGCTTCATCAGCTCTGACTGAAGCAGATTCTTTCTGTTGGAAGCTAAGTATGCATTGTATAGCTACTGGGATATAATAGCCATCCGTTCTGGAAAAATAAGAGAAGGCTTTTATGAAACTCCAATTCTGTGAACTTTGACTAAACTTGATTCCCAATATATCAAAACTCTCACAAACCTGTGGCATCGAACTCTTAGAGTTCTTGCCCACCCCCAGAGGCCATCTCCACTGCGTCCAGCCAGATGGAAGAGATAGTTCCAGATCCTTCCACATGGGCTCATAGAGGGAAGTGGGGGCCAGGGGAGGGTGTCGGGGGGCTCAGATTTGACTTGGTTTAGACACCGCCGATTGCCAGTTTTCTCACTTGGATTCTATCTACCCACTCTCTTCCCCACACATCAGTTGGCATCAGGGGCAAACAAACCCAGAGCAATTGCATCTGGGTGAGGGTTGGTGAGACCAAGTGCATGAGGCAGCACTGCGGGCTTTCCCCAAGTCTGAAAAAGCCCGAGGCCTGGTGTTACTGTCCCCAAGTTCTTAGCCCACCCCAGGCCCCGCAGCTCTGTGGGAGAACCTCCTCCCTTGGTTTTGCTTAGGGACGGATCTGAGGTCACCCAGGGACCCACAGCTGCGTCCTCCGCAGCGTTCTGACTAACCCTGAGTCAAGTGTTAGGGCTCAGAAAAGCTTCAACAACCAAAATAGCTCCAGCAAAGTGGCAGCTTCAAGTCTTCGTGCCTTTGCGTGGGTGAGTGCCTCTTTCCACATCACTCGCTGGGAGGCTCTTGGAAAACACATCTGAAACTCCAAATGAAAAGAAAGAATCCAGTTAACACTCCCAGACTCATGGGTAAAAACTGAAGCTCAGGAGCGTTGTAATTGAAAATGATGGCAGCTTGTTCTGGTGGCCTGGCCGCCCCTCCTCTGGAGCAGCTAGCTGTACGCTGAGTTGCGACATCATCCACAGAGGACTTTTTAGACGGACTGGAGATGACTAATCAATCTGAAGGACAAAGAGTCACGACAGCTGGGACCTGGTAGTAGAGCCCAGAGACCCCACAACAGGGTCACCCGACGTGAGGTTGGCTGTAAACATGAGTCCTAGTGAAGGGAGCTGGGCTCACTGTCCAGGCCTCTGCTGTCTGGAGCCGCCCTCTGGGTGCCCTCGGGGTGGTCCCGAGTAAGGCGCTCTGCTTCTGGCTCCATCAAAAGGAAATGAGAGGCGAGGCCTCCATGCTAATGAGGAGGAACCCTCTGACACTGTGACTCTTTTAGGATTTTTAGCCCAGAAAAAGAATGCTTGTGAGAGTGTAAGATGCTATTTCAGGCAAGAAACAGTCTTTTGGGTGAACCTAAGGAAGCCATTCTGTGAAGTTTCAGACAGAAGCAACAACAACAACAAAAATTCAAATAGAGCCCAAGAGGAGTGGCACGGCCACATCGAGAAGAGGCGTGCCTCGGAATTTTCCACAAAAAGCCTGAAAAGCAGCACAAAGTGCAGACCAGCGGGAGCACACACGCACCGTGGTTATCAGAGCATCCCCTGCTGGCCGCCTTCCCCACCCAGAAAACACGTTTGGCTTCAGACACCAAGGACACCAAAGCAGGGGAGAGAGAAGGAGACACAGACAGATAGAGAGAAGCTCGGAAAATAACTCTACATCATATTCATTTTTACTGAGTGCTTACCGTGGAGCAAGACACTCTGCTAGATCCTGGGACAAAAAGACATTCTAGTTTTTACTGCTAAGGGGCAGCATTTTTTTTTTTTTTTTTTTTTTAAAGACAGAGTCTTACTCTGTCATCTGGGCTGGAATGCAGTGCCGTGATCTTGGCTCACTGCAACCTCCGCCTCCTGGGTTCAAGCCATTATCCTGCCTCAACTTTCGAGTAGCTGGGATTACAGGCGCATGCACCACCATGGCCAGCTAATTTTTGTATTTTTTAGTAGAGACAGGGTTTCGCCGTGTTGGCCAGGCTGGTCTCGAACTCCCAACCTCAGGTGATCCACCTGCTTCGGCCTCCCAGAGTGCTGGGATTACAGGTGTGAGCCACCATGCCCAGACTAATTTTTGTATTTTTTGTTGAGATGGGGTTTCACCATGTTGGCTAGGGTAGTCTTGAACTCCTGACCTCTAGCGATCCACCTGCCTAGACCTCCCAAAGTATTGGGATTAGGTGTGAGCTACCGCACCTGGCTTGCCACTTTTGATTTGCATCCCAAGAGGCCATTATTATGAACAGCTGCTATGGGTCAGCTACTGTTATAAAACCCATTGCTTCATTTCATCCCCATGACAAAGCTATGAACTCACCTGCACTGGACAGTGGATAGGAGCAGCGACATTGCATTAGTTCATTCTCACACTGCTATAAAGAGCTACCCGAGACTGGGTAATGCATAAGAAAAGAGGTTAATTGGCTGACGGTTCTGCAGCCTGCCCAGGAAGCATAGCAGTCTCTTCTTCTGGAGAGACCTCAGGAAGCTTCCAATCATGGTGAAGGCTCAGGCACATCTCATGGCTAAAGCAGGAGCTAGAGAGTGAGAGGGGAGGAACCACACACTGTTAAATGACCAGATCTCTCAAAAACTGGCTCACTATTGCGAGAGCAGTACCAAGGAGACGGCACAAACCCCTTCCATTCATGAGAACTCCACCCGTGATGCAATCACCTCTCACCAGGCCTCACCTCCAACACTGGGGATTACAACTGAACATGAGATTTGCGTGGGGACACGGGTTCAAGCCACATCAATATTAGAGCCAGATCAGGCTTCAAAGCCAGCCTTGGCCATTTATTTGTTGTGTGGCCTTGGATAATTTGCTTGATCTCTCTGTGTCTCAGTTTCTTCATCTATAAAATAAAAGTAGTACTCATGTCTACCATGTGAGGTTGTTGTGATGATTACATTGGTATATATAAAATATATATTTATATTATATACTAATGTGTGTGTGTATATATATATATGGCACCTATGAAAGTGACTGGTATATAAATGCTGGCTATTATTGTCATCCCCATTTTACCCATGACAAAATAAGCCTAGAGAGGGGACACATGTGGCTGGGGAGCTAGACTGTGAGCTCAGGACTCTCTGCCTTAAACATCTAGCAGGCTTACCCCAAAGAGCTTTGTGACTTGTGGGGTTACTGTCAGTATCGCCTTTTGCAGGAGCGTGTGCAGGGCCTGCTGCTCACCTTAGGCACCAGCAGGTAATTTATCTGAACAGGGTTCTGGGCTGTGGTTATGGAAAGATGCCCCATTCACCGTGACCTGGACAGAGATGGGTGGCTGGCCATGCAGCGGAAACCACAGCATTCCTGCATCCCTAAACAACTGATGTCAGCTTGGCCCTCTGGAACCCAGTGGTCTGTGCAAGCTTTCTGGAACCTTCCTTATGCTCTCCTAGGGAATATGTTTCTCTATTGCCTCCGGGTCTTGAAAATGTTATTTGTAGACATGATTTTAAAAGGGCTCACACCTGGTCCCACTCCTGGTGATTCTGATTGAGCTGGCGTGGGGTATGTCCTGGGCATTCATTTTTTCAAAGTTCCCAAGATTATTTTAATGTGCAGAAAAGTTTGAGAACCACTAACTGAAGCAGTCCGTTGACAGAAGATGTGACCATGTCCCTAGCATCCACTGTCTCCTTCCTAACCCCCACAGGGTTAGGTGGCCCCTGGAAACTTAAGAGACCGGATTTCCTCCCTTGCAGCAAAGTATGGCTGTGTGATTTATTTCTGTGAGAGAGGATGAGATGTGCCTCTTTTGGTACCCCCTCTCTCCTCATTCTTCCCACAGGCTGGAAAGCAGACACAGGATGGGGAATCTAACTTCAATCAGGCAGAGAAGAGCCTCTCTCTGGTGATGGGACAGCTGCATCCCAAGCCACCCTGAGGACTAGAGTTACCTGCCCACCCAGGTGCCTGCCTAATGAGAGAAAAATGACATTTCATCTGTTCGAGCCTCTGTGATTTTAGTTCTGTTTGTTAAAGGAGCTATGGTTATATTCTAGAAAATGACAACTGGATTGTTTTTAAGCAGGACTGGGTGTTGTAGTCACCCAAGAAATTTTTAAAATACAGATAGAGCAAAATGGCTCGCTAGAGATGCCTGGCATCCATCCCCCAATAAAAAAGGACCAAGACAGCAAATGAACAGCTAAGGCTTGACTGGAGTCATATGGGAGAGCACTGAGTGCAACATGGGGGTGAAGAGGCATGTGTGGTGGGTGGAAGTCCAGGAGGACAGCATGCGGCAGCTGGCTCTGCAGCCCTGGCTTCCCTGTCCAGCTCAGCCTGAACTCAAGGGGACCTCCTGCTACAAGTAAAAAGATAAGCAGAAGATCCTCACCAGCCCTCATTGCCATTGCAAATACCTAGAGTCTCTGTTACGAGAGAATCCCAGAGTCCTTGCAAGCCCTGAGTCCAGTTTGAAGGGCTGCTGGGAATCCATGCCGCTGCCTTGACCCAAGTGAGCAGCACAAGGGGTGCACTACACACCCCCACCCACCCTGTGAGCCAAGCTGCTGCAGCACGGCACCATCTTAAGACCAGAGCCACACTTGGAGAGCACCTGCTCTGGGGCCAGTAGCCATTGCACCTGTCCAGCCCTGGGGCTCCATCTTTATGCCAAACCCATGTGGATGGCCGAAAACAGCAATCCCAGCTGTGCATAGCTTGGGCCCAGGATCAGCTGTGACCCTGGTCCTGCACAGCAGGAAAAACAACCCCTGCCATCACACTTCCAGTTGGAGGAATAGTCTGCCGGTCCCACCCAGGGTGAACTCACCCTTCAGCATCAAAACTGCTGCAGGTCCTTCTCCAAGCAGAAGAGGCCCTTGAGTCTCCAACCAGCTGATATGTCCTCAGGTCAGCAGAGTGGCTACATGCCCATCCTCAAGGCCTGTGAAACAGCCCCACAGACTCCCCCTTTACCCCCCAACACAGATACACCCATGGCCTGCCCAACAGCCCTGTGCCCACAATAAAGGCCTGAGAAAAACTCACAGGCTGCTTCTGGCAGGCACCCTCCCAGACCAGCCAACCTGCCAAGAGCCCATGTTCTGGACCGAAGAAATAGCCCCATGAGCCACCATTAGTGAGCACACCCCTGAGCCAGCCAGGCAGTCTTGCACCTATGTCCCAGACCTGAGGGACAACCCTGGGGGCTGCCCCGGCAGACAGGCCTCCAGACTGGCCGAGCAGCTGTGCACTCACTCCTGAGCCCAAAGAACAGCCCCATAGACCACCTCTGGTGGGCATGCCCCAGCAAAGCGATCCTTCAGAAGTGAAGGAGAAATAAAATCTTTCACAGACAAACAAAAACTAAGGAAATTCATCACCACTAGACTAGCCTTACAAGAAATACTCAAGGGAGTCTTACATTTTGAGGTGAAGAGATGATAAGACCCATTATGAAAACAGATGAAACTATAAAACTCACTGGTAGAGCTGATACACAAAAGAGAAGGGGAAACAAAACACCTTGTCTTATTACTACAGTAAACCATCCAACTGCACAAATAAACAATAAGAGAGGAAGTAAGGAACAAAGGATATATAAAACCAGAAAGTAATCAATAAAAGAAGAGGAAGAACTCATCTATTAACAATAGCCTTGAATGAAAATGGGTTAAATTCCTCCTTTAAAAGATACAGACTGGCCAGATGCAGTGGCTCACGCCTGTAGCCCCAACACTTTGGAAGGCCAAGGCAGGTGGATCACCTGAGATTAGGAGTTCGAGACCAGCCTGACCAACATGGTGAAACCCTGTCTCTACTAAAAATACAAAATTAGCCATGCCTGGTGGAGCTTGCCTGTAATCTCAGCTACTTGGGAGGCTGAGGAAGGAGAATTGCTTGACCCCAGGAAGGGGAGGTTGCAGTGAGCTGAGATCACATCATTGCACTCCAGCCTGGGCAGCAACAAGAGTGAAACTGTGTCTCAAAAGAGAGAGAGAGAGAGAGAGAGAGAGAGAGAGACAGAGAGAGACAGAGAGAGAGAGAGACTAGCTGAATGGATTTAAGAAAAACAATAACTCTATGCTACCTACAAGAAACTCACCTCACCTGCACACATAGACTAAAAGTGAAGGTATTCCATGTAAACAAAAATGAAAAGTGAGCAGGGGTAGCTATACATATCAGACAAAACAGACAAGTCAGGAAAAAAGGTAAACACTGTATAAGGAGACGATATAGGACATTATATAATAATGAAGGGATCAATTCAGCAAGAGAATATATGAATTGTAAGTACGTATGCACCCCAACACCAGGACACCAATATTTAAAGCAAATATTATTAGCTCTAAAGGGAGAGAGATACCCCAAATGCAATAATAGTTGGCGAATTTAACAGCCCCACTCTCAGCCTCTCAGCATTGTACCGATTACCTAGACAGAAAATCAACAAAAAAATCAGATTTAAATTGCACCATAGACCAAATGGACCTAACAGAAATTTGCAGAACATTTCACCCAACAGCTGCAAAATGCACATTCTTTTCATTAGCACATGGAACATTCTCCAGGATTGACTATATGTTAGGACACAAATAGGTCTCAAAAAGTTTTTAAAACTCAAAATCATTTCAAGTGTCTCATTTGACTATAATAAAATAGAACTAGTTATCAATAACAGGAGGAAAATTCAAAACCATACAAATACATAGAAGTTGAATCAATGCTTCTAAACAATGAATGGGTGAAGAGAAAAATTAAGAACAAAATTTTATAGAGGAGAAAGGACTCCTTCCTAACTCATTCTGTAAAGCCAGCATCACCAGATATCAAAACCTGTCAAAGACAAAATGAAAAAAGAAAACTACAGGCCAAGGTCCTTGATGAATATAGACACAAAAATCTTCAAAATACTAGCAAGCTGAATTCAACAGCACACCGAAAAGTTAACTCAAAGATCAGTTAGGCTTCATTCCTGGGATGCAAGGCTGGTTCAACAAATGCAGATCAATAAATGTGATTCGCCACATAAACAGAGTTAAAAACAGAAACCATATGATCATCTCAATGGACACAAAAAACATTTTTGACCAAACCCAACATCCCTTCATGACAAAAAACCCTCAAGAAACTAAGAATCAAAGGAACATACCTCAAAATAACAGAAGCCATTTATGACAAACCACAGCCAACATCATACTGAATGGGCAAAAACTGGAAGCATTCTCCTTGAAAACTGGAGTAAGACAAGGATACCCATTCTCACCACACATATTCAACGTAGTGCTGGAAGTCCCAGCCAGAGCAATCAGGCAAAAGAAAGAAATAAAAGGCACCCAGATAGGAAAAGAAAAAGTCAAACTATTTCTCTTCAAGAATGACAGGAGTCTATTCTTAGAAAACCCTAGACTCCACTAAAAGACTCATGGAACTGATAAATGACTTCAGTAAAGTTTCAATATACAAGAATCAACATACAAAAATCAATAGCATTTCTATACACCAATAATGTTCAAGTTGAACATCAAATCAAAAATGCAATCTCATTTATAATAGCCAGAAAAAAAAAATACACCTAATCAAGGAGGTGACAGATCTCTACAAGGAAAACTACAAAACACTACTCAAAGAAATCAGAGATGACACAAACAAATGGAAAAACACTCCCCACTCATAAATTGGAAGAATCACTATCCTTAAAATGACCATACTGCCCAAAGCAACCTGTAGATTCAATGCCATTCCTATCAAACTACCAACATCACGTTTCACAGAACTAGAAAAAACTATTCTAAAATTAATATGGAACCAAAAAAGAGTCAAACGATCCAAAGCAATCCTAAGAAAAAAAGCAAAGCTAGAGACATCACATTACCTGATTTCAAACTACACTATAAGCCAAAGTAACCAAAACAGCATGGTACAGGTACAAAAACAGACACATAGACCAATTAAACAGAATAGAGAATCCAGAAATAAAGTCACACACCTACAGCCATCTGGTCTTCAACAAAGTTGAAAAAAATAAGCAACAGGAAAGGACTCCCTGTTCAAAAACTGGTGCTGGGATAGCTGGCTAGCCATATGCAAAATAAATGAAACTGAACCCCTATCTTTCACCATATACAAAAATCATCTCAAGATGTATTAAAGATTTAAATGTAAGACCTTAAGCTATGAGAATCCTAGATGAAGACCTAGGAAACACCATGCTGGACATCGGCCTTGGGAAAAATTTATAACTAAGACCTTAAAAGCAACCGTAATGAAAACAAAAATTGACAAGTGAGACCTAATTAAACTGAAGAGCTTCTGCACAGCAAAAGAAACTATCAACAGAGTAAACACACACCCTACAGAATGGAAGGAAATATTCACAAACTATGCATCTGACAAAGGCCTAATATCCAGAATCTATAACTTAATTAAACAAGTAAAAGCCAAATAATCATATTAAAAAAGAGCAAAAGACATGAACAAATACTTCTCAAAAGGAGACACAGAAGTGGCCAACAATCATAAGAAAAAAAATGCTTCATATCACTAATAATCAGAGAAATGCAAATCAAAACCGCAATAAAATACGATCTCACACCAGTCAAAAAGCTATTATTAAAGAGTTAAAAACAAACAACAGATGCTGGCAAAGTTACGGAGAACAAGGAACACTTATACACTGTTGGTGGGAATGTAAATTAGCTCAGCCACTGTGGAAAGCAGTTTTAACATTTCCCAAAGAACTTAAAACAACTATCATTTGTTCCAGCAATACCATTACTGAGTATATATCCAAAAGAAAACAGATTGTTCTAGCAAAAAGACACACACACTTGCACGTTCATCACAGTACTATTCACAAAAGCAAAGAATCAACCTAGATACCCATCAGTGGTGAAATGGATAAAGAAAATATGGTACATATATACCATGGAATAACACAGCCATAAAAACAAAGAAATGTCATTTGGATGCATGGATGCAACTTGAGGTCATTCGTTATCTTAAGTGAATTAACCCAGGAACAGAACATGGAATATTGTATGTTCTCCCTTACAAGTGAAAACAAAACATAACGTATTCATGGATATAGAAACTGGGGATTACTAGAAAGGGGAGGGAGGGAGGAGGCAAGAGTTGAGAAACTATTGGGTGCTATGCTCAGTAGTACCTGGGTGATGCGGTCATTTGTACCCCAGACCTCAGCATCACTCAATACACAAACATGCACATGTACCTCCAGAATCTAAAATAAAAGCTGAAAAAATAGAAAACAAAAACATTTTTTTTAAGGTTTTGGTATCTGAGAATTAATACTCTTAGTTTTGTTTGGAAATGTAATATTTATATTCCAGTGTAAGGTGAAAAATGTATACACAAAAGTACATGCTTAAATAATTCAAAATATAATGCCATTGTAACATATAATTTTTCTTTTCTGTGAAATTTGCAAATCTAGTTTGAAGAAAACAATGGTCAAAATTATTTTATAAGTCACTGAATTGTACAATTCAATCATGGTAAATTTTACTGTATATAAATTATACTTTAGTAAAGCTAATTAAAAATTGAAAAACAATTTAAAAATTAAAACAAATTTTAAATAATAAAATTGTTTAAATCCTTGAAACAAATGAAAATAGAAACACAACATACCAAAGCCTATGGTCACAATAAAAATAGTACTAAGAGACAAATTTATAGCAACAAATGTCTACATCAAAAAACACCAGAAAGATTTCAGATAAACAAGCTCCAGGAGCTAGAAAAGCAAGAACAAATGAAACCAGAAATTAGTAGAAGAAAGTAAATAATGAAGATCAGAGAAGAAATAAAGAAAATTGAGACTAAAAATAATCCAAAAAAGATAATAAATCAAAAAGTTGATTTTCTAAAAAAATAAGATTGACAAACAATTAGCTAGACTACACAGGGGTAGCACTTCAGGACATTGGTCTGGAAAAAGAATTTATGAATAAGACCTCAAAAGCACAGGCAACTAAGGCAAAAATAAACAAGTGGGATTATATCAAACAAAAAAGCTTCTACACAGCAAAGGAAATAATCAACAGAAGGAAAAGAGGACCTACAAAATGGAAAATATTTGGAAACTATTCAGGCAACAGGGGATTAATATCAGAATATACAAGGAACTTATACATCTCAACCACCAAAAAAATAGCAGCAATCTGATGGGCACATGATCTGAACAGACATAACTCAAAAGAAAACATACGAATGACCAACAGACCTACGAACAAACACTCAGCATCAGTAATCATCAAAGAAATGCAAATCGAAACTACGATGAGGTATCATCTTATCCTAGTTAGGATGGCCATTAACAAAAGGACAAAAAATAACGAACGCTGGTGAAGTGTGGGGAAAAGGGAAGGGTGAGAAATGTAGGCAAGTATAGCCACTTTAGAGAACAGTATGGAGTTTCCTCAGAAACCTACAAATAGAACGACCATGTGATCGTTCTACCAGGAATTTATGAAAAGGGAAGTAAATGAGTATATCAAAGAGACATCTCCACCCCAATGTTTATTGCAGAACTATTTACTGTAGCCAAAATATGGAATCAACCTAGTTGTTCAACAACAGATGAATGGATAAAGAAAATGTGACATAGGCCGGGCGCAGTGGCTCAAGCCTGTAATCCCAGCACTTTGGGAGGCCGAGGCGGGTGGATCACTAGGTCAAGAGATCAAGACCATTCCTGGTCAACATGGTGAAACCCCCTCTCTACTAAAAACTACAAAAAATTAGCTGGGCATGGTGGCGCGTGCCTGTAGTCCCAGCTACTCAGGAGGCTGAGGCAGGAGAATTGCCTGAACCCAGGAGGCGGAGGTTTCGGTGAGCTGAGATCGCGCCATTGCACTCCAGCCTGGGTAACATGAGTGAAACTCCGTCTCAAAAAAAAGAAAATGTGACATATATGTGCCATAGAATACTATTTGGCAGTAAAAAAAGAGTGAAATCCTGTCATTCATCGCAATGTGGATGAAACTGGAGGATATTTTGTTAAGTGAAATAAGCCAGGAACAGAAGTTAAACACTTCATGTTCTCACGTATATGTAGAAGCTAAAAATAATTGTTGTCATAGAGGTAAAAAGTAGAAGAGAGGATAGAAGAGGCTGGGAAGAGTGGGGAGAGGGAGGGATCAGGAGTGACTTGTTAAAGGACACAAAGTCACGGCTAGACAGGAAAAATAAGTTCTAGTGTTCTATACCACAGTAGGATGACTATAATTAACAATAATACATAGTTTCAGATAGCTAGGAGGAGGATATTAAATGTTCCCAACACAAAGAAATAGTAAACGTTTAGATGATGGATATGCTAATTACCCTGATCTGATAACTTTATCATATATGTATTAAAACATCACTCTGTATCCCTGTGAATATATATATAATTCTTACTCGTCAATTAAAGCAATAAAAATTTTTTAAAATACAGTTACCCAAGACTCACCAGAGACCTAGCAAACCAAAACCTCTGGGAAGGGGGAAGGGTATTTTAAAGCTCCAAGGGTGATGTAAGGCCCTCCCTGATGAAGATCCACTAAGAGAAACAGTCACGACAGTTTGCTCCACTGATCAGGCACCCCAGAGCTCAGGCCCTGGGAGGGTCTTCCAGTAGTTAGGCAGCCCAGCCAGGTGCACCCTCCCTTTGCAGGGCTCCTGGAGCACAGCTGTCCCCTCTGGTTGTCCAGCATTCAGCCCCTCCTGGATGGTATTGATGGCACCTTGTTGTCTTGCATTGTTCTCTCTGACTGAGCCACGAACAATTTGCATGTGCCAACTGTGTCTTGTCCCTTCTGTGTCCCCAGCAGCACCTCGCCTGACTCTGAGCCCACCAGAGGAGCTCAGTGTGCATTTGCCAATTGATTCCAGTAAGCCAAGAAATGAGGGGCCACAAGGAAAGAGAGGGGGACCCATGAGAAGTCCCCATTTCCTCAGCCTTTCAGCAGGAGGACGGAGCTGACAAAGTGAGTTGTTCTCAAAAGGCTGATATTTTGAATTAGAAAAGAAGGCTTGCAAAGTGCATATTTACAAATGTCCTTCTTTTAGCATGAAAGGTTGCCATGGAGACCTGTGACGGTGATGCCAATGTCTGGCTTAAGAGCATGTTGGGCTTCTTGTATTAAGCCAGGTAGGCTGCTGGGCTTGTGCTGCTACTGCTGCAGAGGCTCGGTGACACCTGCAAGTGCCTGGGGACAAAGGGAGAGAAATCCCTCAATGTGGAAAGTCTTCCAGCACTAAGGATGCTATGTTCGCTTCCAAAATGGATAATTAGTCAAGGCAAGCAGCATCCGTCTCCCCAAGATCAAATCCTCTCTTCATTTCAAAGCCTTCACATATGTGAGCCACCCCAATCCCAATCTGGCTTTGGCTGGCAAGACTTGGCCTTTAGAGTACACAAACTCAGTTCATCCTCCAGATTCCAGACAAGTGGGAGGAACTCCCAGGGCCTTTATCCAACCTCTATGTCTGCTCGTAAAAACAATCCAATTATCAAGACCATTGGCATTGCTGCTGCTTTGCAAGAGGCATCCAGGATGCTAATAATTTCACCATCTAACTCCCTGGAGCCCTTTCCTAAACTGTAAAGTCCTACACCAAGCTACACTTGAACAGCATTTTCACAACTCACATGCCAAAGACAAAACAATAGTAATCATGCAGAGATCATATTAAGGAAGAAAATATTGCTTTGAACTCCATGGGAATGCTTCTTCAGCCCTGAAGCCCAGAATATCTGCTTCTGGGGCTGATGGCAGAGACTTTGAATGAGCCCTGAGTGTGGGTGTGGAAGTGAGCCTCGCCTAGTGCTGTGTCATTTAACTCTCTGTAATACAAGTTTCTCCAGAATAAGGACTGGGTCTTTTATTTCACTTTTGTCTCATATAGGAAACTGGTTGGTATACTTGGTGACATATTGCTTGGACATTGGGACACCATCTTCCCTTCTGAGACTGTGTACTGGTGTCTCAGTGTGTGTGAGGACTTGGCATCTCTCTGCCTGTCCCTGTAGTATCCTTCTACCATCAAAGAGTGCACACTGCTTTCAGGACACAGTGGGATACAGCAAAGCAGTCATTCCAGAGACTTCGCCCTCAGGGCCTATTAATGCCTGTTTCTTGAAGTGTATGAGAGCTCTTCTGCTTTTCTTGAAAAACAGAAATTAAAGTAGATTGAGAGGTGTATGGGTTGGGAACTAGCATGAAACACTGAATTGATCAAAGAGACTAACTGGAAATGCCTGGAATAGATGACTTAACCACTCCTGCTACCCCACTTCCCACTTACTCTAATTGACATTTGAGTGTTTTGTAATGACAAAGCCCCACACTGTTGCTGAGGAGAACTGCTAACCCTCATTCCCACTTCTTCCAAGGTGCTTGTCCCTTGTTGAGAATCGTGAATCACTGAGCACATTCTCAGTTGAGGAAGACAAGAAAGAAGAGAATGCCCAAGGTGAGCTTCAATGCAGAGGGCAGCTCAGCAACCACAGCTTAATTCTTCACTGAAGCCAGAACAGAATAAGGCAAGTTCTAACAGAATTAGGCAAGGTTAGGCTGGGCACCATGGTTGACGCCTGTAATCCCAGCACTTTGGGAGGCCAAGGCAGGTGGATCACCTGAAGTCAGGAGTTCCACACCAGTCTGGCCAATATTTCTACCAAAAAATACAAAAAATTAGTCAGGCGTGGTGGTGCACACCTGTAGTCCCAGCTACTCTGGAGGCTGAGGTAGGAGAATCGCTTGAAACTGGGAGGCGGAGGTTGCAGTGAACCAAGAGCCAAGATGGTGCCACTGCACTCCAGCCTGGGTGACAGCATGAGATTCTGTCTTTAAAAAAAAACAAAAGCAAAAAACAATTAGGCAAGGCTAAAGGTTCATGCCTCCCAGGAATGTGACTTTGGACTGGGCCACTTGGAAGCATCTTTGAATGATGTTTCAACCTGTTGACATGCGTACATGCTGGCTGGGTGCAGAGGCTTTAACATTACTGCACCTAATTTCCTGTTTTCTAGAAGGTTGCTCTGTCCCAACAGCAGTTTCTAATAGTGTCCCTAAATTAGCCAATGTTTCATCTTCCAAAATGGCAGACATTTTTGTTGACTCCAAGCAATACCCTACCAGGAAATTTCTGAGCACTGTCTGCTCGCTGCTAACCCAGATCCCGCTGGTGGAATCCTGCTCCTGGGCTTGATGGGCCCAATCACAGGCCTGGCTTCTGTCTTGGGAGTTGGGGTAGTGAGATTGAGAGCATAACTGAAAAAGCTCCAGGGTCTCACAGGTGCGAAATCAGATCTGAGCTCCACCGCTTGCTACCTGTGTGGCTTCTAAGTCTCAGTTTCTTATGTATGAAGTGGGAATAGCAATAGTTCCTATCTCATTGGGTTCTTGTGAAGATTAAATAAAATACCACATAGATGGTGATTAGCCCAATTCCTTGCCCATACTAATACTGTTATTGTTAATAATAATTTTGGTGTTCTGGGGCACAGAGTTTGATTGATCAAAATTTGTCATTCATGACACCCTGTCACCACTGCTCCTTCCTTGTTCCCCTCCCTGGCACCTTCACCCCAGAGCGACCATTTTTATCTACCAACTTATTCATTCCTTTGTTTTGTTTCCTATGGTTGTTTAAAAAAATATTACGGCCAGGCACAGTGGCTCACACCTGCAATCCCAGCACTTTGGGAGGTCAGGAGTTTGAGACCAGCCTGGCCAACATGGTGAAACCCCATCTCTACTAAAAATACAAAAATATCAGCTGGGTGTGGTGGAGCCGCCTGTAGTCCCAGCTACTTGGGAGGCTGAGGCAGGAGAATCACTTGAACCTGGAAGTCAGAGGTTGTAGTGAGCCGAGTAGAGGTGCCATTGCACTCTAGCCTGGGCGACAAAGCAGGACTCTGTCTCAAAAAAAAAAAAAAGAAAAATTACATGTATATTCACCTATGCAATAAGTTACTTAGTTTTGCTTTGCTTTTGAACTTCATAAGGAGAGTATCAAGTTCTATGTAGTTATCTGGGACTTGCTGTTTTCACTCAATGTTACCAACTAATGATACAGTAATGTTACCAACATTCATCCGTGTTGATGAATGTAATTGTGATTCATTCATTGTCCATTGTTGCATAATATTCTCACATGTAACTATGACACAATAAATATATTCATTCTCCTACTCTTGGATTTGGGTTTTTTTGTAAATAGTTTTATTGAGATGTAATTCACATACCCTACATGTCACCTATTTGAAGTGTACACATTCAATGGCTTTTAGTTTATTCACAGAGTGGAGTTACCATAGTGACAGACAATTTTAGAACATTTACATCACCCCAATAGGAAATCTCATGTATCCATTAGCAATAACTCCTCACCTTTTCCCAATTCCTTCAGCCCCTGACAACCTACTTTCTCTCTAATGTACTTTCTGTCTCTACAGATTTGTCTATTCTGGACATTTCATATCAATGGAATTCTATAACCTGTGGCCTTTGTGACTGGCTCCCTTTACTCTGCAGAATATTTTCAAGATTCCTCCATGTTGTAGGATGTGTCAACACTTAGCTGTATTGCCAAGTAATTTCCCACATTTTCTTTATCTGTTCCTTTCTTTACGGACATTTGAGTTATTTGTTTATAGTTTTTTGCACTTACTAACAGTGTTATCATGAACATCAGACCACATTATTCCCTGGGCACATATGTAAGAGTTTCTCTAGGATGTATTCTTGGAGCTTTTGAAATATAAGGAAGGCAATGTTTAACTCTACAAGATCATGCCAAATTGCTTCCCAAAACGTTTTGACAATTTACACTCTCACCAGCAATATAAATTATACCACTGACCCACATCCTTACTAATATTTGGCGTGGCCAGAATGTCTAGTTTTTGTAGCTTGTTTACTTTAGTAAAAATTTATTTTAAACACTCATGCCACTGCTCTACATTTGACCCATTGCCTGATAATGAGATTCTAATAGAGATCTGGACAGAAACAGCTGCTTGCCCAATGGCTTGCTCCATAATTAGCAGCTCATCTCTGTAATAGTTCTAGCTTTTACTTCCTGACTCAGAATTTTGATATTACTGTTTATAGCTTCCTTCCCAGATAGGCTCTATGTTCCATCTACTGGCTGGTCCCAGAGTCTCATTCTACCTCTTCCCAGGCAGAGAGGAGACAGGGCTGTCCCGTATCCTTGATCTTGTTGATCTTGGTAATACACACCCCACATACATGTACACACACACACACACACACACACACACACACACACCCCGTACACATAAACACATTCGTACACTGAGCCCCCATCCTCTCAAACAGGAGGATGAGAGCAAGCAGGAAGCCATTGTGATGACTTCCAACCCAGAAAGAAACCCCACTCTTCATCTGAATGGCTCATCCTGTGAATGCCAGAAAAGGAGGGCACTCTCAGGGTTTGCTTTTCTACTGTCCGTCAAATTCAAGTTACACTGAATGTGCTTGTAATTCCCATGCACTGAATTCTCTCCAGAACCTCCATTTATTTACTTACTGTCTTTCCCATTAATTAAATTTCAATAGCATTTTCCCTCCAGAGAGCCCTACAAATGACTTCTATAATAAACACTTCATGAAAAGACTAACTCTGAATGTCAGTAGAGACAATAGAAGCAGAAGAGAGAGCACAAGGAACAAAAGGACTGAGGAGGGGGCTTTTAGGATGGCAGTGGACAAGCAGGTACTTGCCTTGCAGCTGCCCTTGGAGGAGGGGCATGCCGCTCAGTCGGGTGTGGTCAGCAGACCCCTCCAGCTCTCAGCTCCTTCAGGGCCAAGCGTACCCTGCCTCTGATCTTGCTCACATCTAGTGACTGAGGGAGGAGCAGGTCTCAAAGCCTGGGCCCTTCAGCCTACCCCCTTGGGCTGGCTGGGGCTCAGTCAGGCCTGCACTGCTATCTTGTCCAGCAGTCCTAGTTCCTCCCACCTCCTCTTGCAGAGGTTGACCCCTGCTCAACATCTTGCACCCCAACTCTTTCCATGTTGGTTTCTGGAGAATCTATGTTTGTGTGACTACATTATGAACTATTTAAGGAATCTCGAATTGTTCGACTTAGCTTTTGCAATATTTTTGCAAATATAAATAGTGTTGAAATTCATATCCTTATGAACGTCTTTCTCACATCCTAAGATAGAAGGTATCCTCAATTCCTAATTCCTGAAATGGACTGTGTCAAAATGTCAGGCACATTTTAAGGCTTTTAATGTTTATTTGCAAATTGCCTTCAGAAATGTCAGCCAATTACCACTCCCTGCAAAAGTGTATGACAGTGTAGGAGAGTGTATGTCTCTGAGTCTACGAGGACATTTCTCTTGTTCTTTTTTTTTTTGAGACAGAGTCTTGCTCTGTCGCCCAGGCTGGAGTGCAGTGGCGTGATCTCAGCTCACTGCAACCTCTGCCTCCCGGGGTCGAGCGATTCTTCTGTCTCAGCCTCCCATGTAGCTGGGATTACAGGCATCCACCACCATGCCGGGCTAATTTTTGTATTTTTAGTAGAGACAGGGTTTTGCAGTGTTGGCTAGGCTGGTCTTGAACTCCTGACCTCAAGTGATCCTCTTGCTTCAGCCTCCCCAAATGCTGGGATTATAGGCATGAGCCACTGTGCCCAGCCAATGATGGCATTTCATGTTTATAAAATTGATCCAGGTGCATGGAGATGGTTATATTATTTTTGTTTTAGTTTTTATTTCTTTGATTACTTGTAAAACTGAATATTTTTTGTAAGTGGAAAGCAGCAAAGGCTATGTAAGATAAGAAGGAAGGTAGAGGTATAAGAAGATAGAAATAAGAAAATAATGTTTCAAGACGAACAAATTTTTTTAACAGTTCTATTAAGGTACACTTGACCTATCGTAAAGCACATATATTTAAGGTTCATTATTTGGTAAGTTGTGAAATATGGACATACCTGTGAAGCCATTAAAAAAAAATTGAGACACTGAATATATCTATGGACTGCTAAAGCGTCCCAATCTGTTTATAATCTTACCCTGTCATTTCTCTGCTCCACCCCACCCACCCCTCCCAAGCGAACACTGATCTGCTTTTTGAAACTATAGATGAGATTTTATTTTCAAGTATTTGATTTAAAAGGACTCTACTACTGATTATATTTTTGTCTGGCTTCTTTTACTCCACATAAATATTTTATAATTCATCCATGTTGTTACATGGGTCAACAATTCATTCCCTTTTATTGCTGAGAATATTATTTTATATGGATATACCACAACTTTTGTATCCATTCACGTTCTGATAGACATTTGCGTTATTTCAATTCTTGGCTATTACTAAAAAGTGACTGTATACACTCATGTTCCTGAGTGTGCACGGACGTATGCTTTGATTTCTCTTGCACAAGCAGAGTGGCATGTCTGTGTTGTGTTCTTTCAGGTAGGAGGGTAAATCTGGTCCCCATTCTTCCATCTTGACAAGAAACCCATTTGACCATTAAAAAAAATATTATACTTTAAGTTCTGGAGTACATATGCAGAATGTGCAAGTTTGTTACATAGGTATACACGTACCATGGTGGCTGGCTGCACCCATCAACTCATCACCTACATTAGGTATTTCTCCTAATGCTATTTCTTCCCTAGCCTCTCAGCCCCCAACAGGCCCCAGTGCGTGATGCTCCCCTCCCTGTGTCCATGTGTTCTCATTCTTCATCTCCCACTTACGAGTGAGAATGTGTAGTGTTTGGTTTTCTGTTCTTGTGTTGGTTTGTTGAGAATGATGGTTACCAGCTTCATTCATGTCCCTGCAAAGGACATGAACTCATCCTTTTTTATGGCTGCATAGTACTCCACGGAGTATATGTGCCACATTTTCTTTACTCAGTCTATATTGGTTACAAGTCTTTGCTATTGTGAACAGTGCCACAATAAACATGCATGTGTATGTGTCTTTATAGTAGAATGATTTCTAATTCTTTTGGTATATAACCAGTAATGGGATTGCTGGGTCAAATGGTATTTCTGGTTCTAGATCCTTGAGGAATCACCACACTGTCTTCCACAATAGTTGAACTAATTTACACTCCCACCAACAGTGTAAAAGCGTTTCTATTTCTCCACATCCTCTCCAGCATCTGTTGTTTCCTGACTTTTTAATGATCGCCATTCTAACTGGCATGAGATGGTATCTCATTGTGGTTTTGATTTGCATTTCTCTAATGACCAGTGATGATGAGCTTTTTGTCATATGTTTGTTGGTGGCATAAATGTCTTCTTTTGAGAAGTGTCTGTTCATATCCTTGGCCCACTTTTTGACGGGGTTGTTTGTTTTTTTCTTGTAAGTTTGTTTAAATTCTTTGGATTCCGGATATTAACCTTTGTCAATGGGTAGATTGCAAAAATTTTCTACCATTCTGTAGGTTGCCTGTTCACTCTGATGATAGTTTCTTTTGCTGTGCAGAAGCTCTTTAGTTTAATTAGATCCCATTTGTCAATTTGGCTTTTGTTCCCATTGCTTTTGGTGCTTTAGTCATGAAGCCTTTGCCCATGCCTATGTCCTGAGTGGTATTGCCTAGGTTTTCTTCTAGGGTTTTTATGGTTTTAGGTCTTACATTTAAGTCTTTAATCCATCTTGAGTTAATTTTTGTATAGGATGTTAGGAGGGGGTCCAGTTTTTAAAGCTCATGTTGTAAGACAGATAAATTGAAGATAGGGTACCTTGGCTCTTATGCTGAACATTTTAAACCCGTTTACATTTTCATCTCTTCTTTTTCTTTGCCACCACAATGAATTTAACCCCTTTCCATTCCATGTATGGATATTCAGCTATTGCCCTCGCAAAGCAATAGAGTTGTTCCCCTTGCAGTAGCAACCCTCAGTCTCAGAGATTTTACAGTCTTATGGTAGAAGCAGAAGTGGGCCAGGCTAGAAGCTTCAGGAAGGACCACCCAAATCTCCAGGCTAGACCACATTAGAACCTTATTGGCAATGGAGATGCAGTGCTCCCCGAAGCCAGCTCTGTGCCTGGGCCTGGATAGCCTGACTTTGGCTCTCATAAAACTTTTATGCTGTGAGACTATTCTGGATACACAAGTCTGTGGTTGAAGCTGAAGGAGGAGCCTGAGGTTTGCCAGTGGGCCCATCAACCGACGGGGCAAGTGCAAGACGCTTGGATTCCAGGAGGTGCTATCAATTCTGAGGCTCACTTTGGCCTTGGCTGCTGCGCCCTCCTCCCCTTCAGTGAATTCCTCATCAGTCTAGGTTTCAACTATGAGTGAAACTCAGTAGTTTCAACATAGCAGCTAGGGATTTGAAATTATCTTTGTCTTGCGAGCCTGATGTCCAAGGCCCATCATTATGCCTGGTGTGACAGACTTTCCTCCACTGCACGGCACTCACTAACCACCAGGCCCCACTGTCACGCTGCAGCAGGCCCTGCACAAAGCATGACTTCCTTTCAGCCTCCTTGCATCCTGTAAGACATAGCTATCATATCTATTACATAGTTAAGGAAACTAAGCCTTAAAAAGGTTAAATCACTTGCCCAAGATAATTTAGAGGTGGCAGAGGCAGGATTTAAAACCCAGCCTGAAGTGTAGGGGAGGAAAAACTTTTCCCCCTGTTCTCCTAGATTCTCCAGCTGGGATCTGCAAATTAGACTGAAAAAGACAAATCAACAAGAAAACGCAAACAAGAGTGTGTTAACACATGAAGTGCACATACATACAAGAGAGACCGGTGATGATGGTTAGAACTTGGACTTCTATGTAACCGCCCAGCGGCTTCCCCTTGTCCACTGCCTAGACAGAGCCAATTTATCAAGACATAAGAAGCGCAATAGTGCAGGACACTGGAGTTCTACTATTACTCAAATTTGTCTTCCCAAGGGTTTGAGGATCAGAGTTCTTAAGAATAATTTGGTGGTTGAGGGGGAGGGGTGGGGAGAAAAGTGGGGCAGTGAGTCAGGAGTGCTGATTGGTTGGGTAAAAGATGAAATCATAGAGAGTTAACAAAGTCATTCTCTTGCTCTGAGTCGGTTTCTGGGTGGGGGCCCCATGGTCAGAAGACACAGGTTATTGATCTGGGTGGTACCAGCTGATCCATCAAGTGCAAGGTCTGCAAAATATCTCAAGCACTGACCTTACGTTTTACAACAATGATGTTATCCCCAGGAACAATTTGGGGAGGGTCAGAATTTTGTATCCTCTGGCTGCATGACTCCTAAACCACAATTTACAATCTTTAGGCCAATTTGTTAGTCGTTAGAAGACAGGCTAGTTGTCAGGCAAACAAGGGATTTGTTTTGAAAAAAGGCTATTATTGTCTTTGTTTTAAACAATAAACTATAAACTAAGTTCCTCTCAAAGTTAGTCCAGGCTACACCCAGGAATGAACAAGGACAGCTTGAAGATGAGCTGCAAGATGGAGTTGGTTATGTCAGATCTCTTTCACTGTCTCAGTTATAATTTTGCAATGGTGGTTTCATATATAACAGCTTAATAAAAATACATTAAATTGGTAGAAAAGTAACAAGACAAAGGAAAAATGCTTTATTAGGCTTTAGGGGTAGCAAACAATAAGAAAGTAACTAGATAAGGGAAACTAATGAAAAATGGGGGTTGTTTTAGCCAGTTTGTTTTGTAGATTCCTCCGCTGCTGTCTCTGGGTATTGCCTCCAGCGATTACGATCATCGATTAAAAATTGTCCTGCCCTTCCTGGTGGAAAAGGGGAGGGCAGAGAGTTTGCCTTGTGTCTCCTTCCTTTTAGCTTCCTTCAGCTCAAAACAATTATTATGTCAAAGTGGCATATTTTGGGGTGGCATACTCTGAATCCCTCATAAGTAATGATGACTGAAAATTTTCCAAATTAACAACAAGCAGCAAACCAAAGATCCAGGAAGGTCAAAGAATACCAACCAGGATTAATACCAAAAACCATGACCAGGTATATTATCTTCAAACTGCAGAAAACCAAAGACAAAGAAAAAAATCTTGGAAAAAGCCAGAGGGAGAAAAAGAAACAAAAACCTTATCTATAGAGGAGCAAAGATAAGAATTACGTTGGATTTCTCATCAGAAACTATGAAGGCAAGAAGAAAATGTAGTGAAATATTTAATGAATTGATCTGTAGCCAATGCAATTATCCTTCAAAAGTAAGAGAAATAAAGACTTTCTCAGGCAAACAAAAATTGAGAGAATTTGTTGCCAGTAGATCTGCCTTGCAGGAAATATTTAAAGAAGTTTTTTCAGAGAGAAGGAAAGTGATACAGGTCAAAAACTCAAATCTACATAAAGAAAGGAAGAGTGTCAGAGAAGGAATAAATGAAGCCACAGATGATTGTAGCATATAATTAAGTGAGTTGAATGACAGCATATTTTAAGAGTTGGGAAGGAAGAATTGGGATATTCTATTTTAAGGTACCTGAACTGCCCAAACAATGTAGTATTACTCAAAGTGAATTTAGATTCATTATGAACGTATATTGTGAACTCTAGGGCAACCACTTACAAAAAAATTCAAAGAAAAGTAATTGAGTTGCTAAGACAGAAAAGAGAATAGAACCATATAAAATGCTGCATTAAAAACATAAGCATATTGAGTGTTAGCTTTTATTAACACAAAAGTCACAACCTATGAAAGAAAAGATTGTAAGTTAGATTTCATGAAAACTAAACACTTCTGCTCTACAGAAGATAGCATTAAGAGAATGAAAAGACAAGCCGCAGATTAGGAGAAAACATTTGCAAGACACATATCTGATAAAAGACGTGTATCCAGAATATACAATTAACTCTTTAAACTTTACAATAAGACACAAGCAATCTAATTTTAAAATAAACAAAAGATCTAAATAGACACCTCACCAGAGAAGCTATACAGATGGCAAGTGAGCATATAAAAAGATGCTCAACTAGGGAAATGCAAATTAATCAATGAGATACATCACACACGTTAGATTGACTGAAACTGAAAACACTTTTCAGTTAGACAGGAGGGCTACGTTCTGCTGGTCTCTTGCACAGTATGGTGACTATAGTTAATATTAGTGTATTATATATTTCAAAATTGCTAAAAGAGTGGATTTTAAATGTTTCCACCATAAAGAAATGATAACTATGTGAGGTGATGGATGTACCAATTAGCCTGATTTGATCATTCCATAATGTATACATGTACTGAACTATCACACTGAATCTCATAAATATATACAATTATTATTTATCAATAAAAATAAAATAATTTTTTAAAAGCCACTGACAACACCAAATGCTGGAGAGAATATGTAGCAAGAAGAGCTCTCATTCAATGCTGGCGGGAATGCAAAATGGTACACTCATTATGGAGGACAATTTGTCAGGTTCTTACAAAGCTAAATACCGTCTTACTGTATAATCCGGGACTCACTTTCCTCGACAGTAATCCAACTGAGTGGAAAACATGTCCATATAAAAATCTACACACATAAATGTTTATAGCAGCTTTATTCATAATCACCAAAAATTGAAAGCCAACAAGATGACCTTCAATAGTGGATAAACAAACTAGTACATTCACACAATGGAATATCATTTAGTAAAAAAAAAACAGGTATCAAGCCAAAAATTGACATGGGAGAAACTCAGCTGCATGCTGCTAAGTGGAAGAAGACGGTCTGAAAATTGCATGATATATAATTCCAACCATATGACATTTTGTAAAAGTCAACAGTATAGAGACATTAATAAGATCAGAGGTTGCTAGGGATATGGGGGGAAAGGCAAAGGAATAAGTAGGTGAAGCACAGGGAATTTTGAGGACAGTGAAACTTTCCTGCATGATATTGTAATGGTGAATACATGACATTATGCATTTGTCAAAATCTATGGAACTCTAGAACACAAAGAGTGAACCTTAATGTAACTATGAACGTGTTAATGATAGCGTTTCAACGTTGGTTTATTAATTGTAACTACAGTACCACACTAATGCAAGATGTTAATAATAGTGGAAAACTGTGTAGGAGAAGAGGATGTAAGTGAACTCTGTGCTATCTGCTCAACTGGCCTGTAAATCTTAAATTATTCTAAAAATAACATCTATTAATTTTTTAAAATATAAAAAAAATGTCAAGGAGAAACAAAAACATTCAAGAAAACCAACTATAAAATACATTAAACAACAACAACAGTTCAGCTGCCTTCAAATTCTTAATCATTCCCTCTCCAAACAACCTCAGACCCCACATTCTTGGCTGAGGTCTGGTATCCAATCTAGCTCATGCCCAAATCCTGTCTTGAAGGAGGGGGGTCATGCCTCAATTCCAGTTCTCCAAATGTAGTTGACATAAAGCTTGTTAAGAATGCAGCGCCCTGGACCCCAGGTCCAGGGATTCTAACTCAACAGGACTCTATAATCTGTATTTTCCTTAAGATCCCTGGTGAATCCGAGGCATCCTTTGAGGACTGCTATAGCTGCTGG